>NC_058406.1:44767081-44783332 GCF_002201575.2 Neomonachus schauinslandi
CACACACACACACACACACACACACACACACACACACACACACACACACTTGCTTCTACACCTCAAACAAACTCACAAAACTGTCTGCTCTGCCATCCACGTGGATGGTCAACCAGTAAACTGCCTAGAGAAGCTTCGTTTGCTTCTGGCCATCTCAAGATTGGGCATTTCCAAGCTAAAGTTGCTACTCTGAGGTGCTCCCCAAGTTTTCAACCTTTGAGCTGCTGGCATGGTACATGAGCCTGGGCAGAGATGCGGAAGCGGGTCCTTCTACCACAGTGCCACCTGGCCCTCCCTGCAGAAGGCCTCCGAATCAGCCCTGGGCACTTGAATGGGAACGTCCCACCTTCTATCCTTCTCCGTTCTTCTCCTTGTCAGGACCCTCCTTTCTTCCACTTTCCCCCTTTACTGGCACTTAGGTGAAGGAGCCCATGTCTGTGAGAGGAGACAGATACTCGGGAGGAGAAGCAGAGAGAAGCAGAAGCACTGCTAACATACATGAGCCGCAGCTATTCAGAATTCCCAGTTGAGGCTAGATTTCCTTCTTCAGTCTTCTATTCTGCAATACAAGCCTGATAGGTATCATTTTATCCATTTTACAGATGAAGAAATTGAGGCTGGGTGACAATAACTGATCAGTGGCACTTTCTGACCTACAACTGTGTTCTTTCCAATCCAGTAAATTATCTCCAATTGCATTAGGTGTGCAGAGTTTTGATCTGTGTGCACTGGGCAAGCTGCGGGCCTAGCACGGGGGAACGAGGTGCAGAGCTTCAAAGGTTTTTCAAAGAGCACTGACCTGGATGTCAGTCTGGGCCAATGCAGGACAGGTGCCACTCTGAGGCTGTAACTCACAGGCTGATCAAGATAGTGGGAAGTGTTTCCCCAAGACAAGCAATGCATCTTCAAAATAAATTGCCATCTTGCTGTCTCTTCTGCATGGTATTTTATAACTATCTATCTTTGATAACAGAACACTGCAATTAAGGTGAAATCCACATATGCAAACCTAACAATTTTTTGGTGTTTCCCATTCATCTTAGAACATTTTGGCTGAAAACAGATGAGTGTCCTGCCCAACACACACACATACACACACACACACAGAGTCATAGAGGCATGACATGATCCCATTTGACTTAGCTTCTCTCTTGCTTCTATTCTGTGATTACCCCTCCATTCACTCTAGCTTCTTTCTTTGTCTTGGGAAATGATAGTCATTCTCAGAGCTAAGGCATAATGGACAGAGAACAAGACCCACAGGTAGGAGACCCAGGCCCTGTCCTGATATGGCACTTGGTAGTCATGTGACCAGACCACAAAAGGTCTCAGGTTTTGAAGTTGAACAGATTATCAATCCATGACTTTGAGACTCACCAGCTGTGTGATTGCAGGCTGAACTCAATACCCTCATTTTCGAAATAGCACCATGACTACTGGCCTTGTGAGATCACTGTGAAGATTAAATAGATTGAAAAAGATTATAAAAAAAACATGTAAAATGGCAGGTACAGGGCTTGGTACTCTATCTACCTTGTTTCCATTTTCCCTCTTAATCACTGTCTCTCTGTCAAGATTCTCTTGAGGATAATATTTATCTCACAAGATTATTTTGAAGATTAAATGAGAAAATACACTTGAAAGTATTATGAATAGTAAACTATCTTTAGTTGACTCACTTACAGATTCACTCAATCAAATACTATTTCTTATTAAAGATTCAGTGTTAAGTGATATGGGTGATTACAGAGAAAATCAGACACAGGATTTACCCTAGAGAAATTTTTTTTACTGAGATGTATCCCATGCCCCTAGAAAAACATAGTATGAGTCAAAACTGAAAAGTTCTGGTATGTATTTGCAAGGTTCAAAGATAACATGGAGATACCTTCCAGATGGGACCGTCAACCAAGGATCCATGATGGACATGCTATTTGAGAAGACACTTGGCGGAAGGGTAGAAGAGGATGGATAAAGGTAGTCCAGGTAAGGGTCCAGCATGGGCAAAGTCACGGCGATGAGAAAGTATGAGGAAGGTCAGGAGAACCTAGCCTAGAATGTCAGGGATAATTTGAGGTTGGTGGTTGATGAAGGTTGCAAATACGGCTTTGGACCCATGTGCGGAGGAATTTGGACTTCCAATTTTATAGACAATGAGGGAGCCACTGAAGGTTTCTGAGCAGGAGACTTAGGTTGACAGGAGCTGTTTTCTTGACGATGAATCCAGTGGTAATGCACAGGCAGGTCTGGTCTGAGGAGTAAAACAGACGCCCACTAGGAGTCTATCGTGATCATTTCAGGAAGAGCCCAGGCCCTGAAATGGATCCAAGGGTAATAATGAAGGAGAGAAACTTTGAAGGGAAAACATTACAGAGGAAAGATGACAGAATTTAGGGGACCATGTTGGGGGTTGGAGAGTGAGAGAGGTGAGCAGAGGTTACGGAGGATTCCTGAAGGCCACTAATGTCTTGGGTGAGGAGAAAAGGCATCAGGGAAATCTCAAGAAGGAGCTGGTCTGGGAAGGAAGATGATATTATCTATATGTAAAAAGAAGAAGATCAATTCACCAGAATCCTAGGCATCAGGGGAGAGCAGTAGCTTTTTTGTGGGGTAGTGTTTCCCAACTTTGACACTATTGACATTTGGAGCCAGATAATTCCTTGTTGGGGACAGGGGGTGCTGTCCCATGCTTTGTAGGATGTTTAACACCCACTGGATGCCAGGAGCACAACCTCCAAAGCTGTGACAACCATAAATGTCTCTGGATGTTAACAAATGTCCTCTCAAGGGCAAAATCACTCCTAGTTGAGACCACTGTTATAGACTCCTAGTAGGCCTCTGTTTTTCTCCTTAGACCAGATCTGCCTGTGCATTACCACTGGACTCATCATTAAGAAAACAGCTCCTGACGATCTAAGTCTCCTGCTCAGAAACCTTCAGTGGCTCCCCCATTGTCTATAAAATTAGAAGTCTAAATTCCTCCACACATGGGAGAGAGACACAGAAATCAGGGACTTCAGGGGTTTTTTAGGACCCAGAATCAGTCTCCACTTCTGTCAAATGTTTGCTTAAATGTCTGAAAAACAGAGGCAGTAACAACTCGGTGTCTTATCAAAATCTCCACATTTAAATCAGACACACATTTCTTAAGCATACAAGTTGGTCATCAAGATTTTTCATAACTTTATTTGAGATGAATAATGATCTTACTGGCTAATCTTGCTAATGAGAGAAACTAAATATTCCCAAAGAGACCAAGACGGCTGTACATCCTTTGGGCAAGTTACTTAACTTCTCTGAACCTCCATTTCTTCAACTGCAAAATGAAATTAGTCATTTCTATCTCATTGACTTGTGAGGATTCAGGAAAATAAGACATATGACATGCCTGCCCCATGTTCAGTTATTCCTGTCTCTCTGTTTCTACTTATTTAATTAATTTATGAATATATCTGGAAGAGTAAGAGAATGTATGTAGGTATGATATCATCGGTGCAGATGTGTAGCTGTCACTATAATTCTAGAGAATGCTTCTGGAGATGTCTACGGAAGACATCTGGTCCCCTCAAAACACAAATATGCTGGGTCTTAATGATATCTAATATCTGGATGAAAAGCGGAAAGTCCATTCATTTACCACAGCTCTCAGGCTCCAGATGTTTGGCAATACACTGTCGAACCTTTATGTAACTATTAACATTTTCTACATTTGGGCGGCTGTTTATGACGGAGCTGATACACCAGTATTAGCCCTGTTTCAGTCTTAGAAAGCAAATCGATCTGACTTCAGAAGTTCTGAGAGCCACTCAGAAAGATTGAATGAATTCTGCAACTGTCTCTTGATTTGGCTTTGCCTCATTCTGAAAATAAGTTCTCTTTCCCAGACTGGTATTGGCTTCAAATCCTCCTTTCCTCAACCATATGGATATTACTTTTCAAAAGGTCTGAAGGACAGTGGCCTTTGGTGTCTGAAATTTTAGGGTGTTTGGCTAATCAATAACCCTCGTCACTAATTAACCACATCTCAATGAGAGCTGAGTGAGTTCTGTTAGTTCCAAACATTAAATTGATCTTACAGGTCCCAGCCTGAAGACATCTTTAATTCCAACTCTCTGAATAATTTTATTCGTTCTAAGTAATACAGGGTGGATGAGATGTTTGCTGCTGCTTTCTTCATCTTGTCTTTGATGACTTGTCAGCCTGGGGTAACCATTCAGGAGAAGGTGAACCGGTGAGTTGGCCATAAATCTGCAAAATTTGCACATAGGGATCACCTAATGGGGAGCTAAGGCACTTTCCTGTTTGCAACAGGTTATTTTAGGATGGAATGTGGCCCCTTTTGTGTTATTACCAATCCAGTGAAGGACTGCAGGACAGTGAAAAGAGCATGCCCTTGGAGTCAGATGGACCTGTATACAAATCACAGATCTAATACTCAAGAGTTGGGTAATCTGGAGTGGACCACTTAATCTCTTTGAGCTTCAGGTTCCCTAGTTGGAAATGAGAATAATAATGCCTCATCTATAAGAGCTAATAAATATGAAATAAGGTCCTAGATATAAAGTATACTCAGTTTAATAAATAATAATTCTCTTGAGTAATGTTGGACAGCTCACCTCCACTTACCTGTTTGTGAATCTTGCAAATTCCCATCTCATAGTGTTTGAGGGAGGATACAATTAGGTAATGTTAATAACATCATCTTGGGAAAGGCAAGAGACTGTAGAGATGCTGGGTCATTTCATTCTTAAAATGAGTTTACCTTCTGCTGTAGGGTAAAGAGTGAAAGTGATATTTTCATATGTACATTGCAATTTTACCCATTTCATTTCCTTGAATAGTCCAACCTGGCTTCAGGTTTCTATATCTTAACATCAAGTATGTCATGGTGCTTAAACAGCCCCTTATTTTAGCTTTGGGGTAATGTGAAAGCAGTCCTTGTTTCCCAAACACTGAAGATGTTAAGTTGAGCTATTTTATTCAAGTTCTTGTTGAGTGATTTAATTTTGAATCATTATTGCTTTTAAATGCTAGAGCAAGAGAGATTTCCTTTACATAACAGTTCAGAAGGGGGAAAGGCATTTTTACAAGCAGTTAATTTGCAACTTGTATTTAAAGCAAATTCACTTTTGAAAAATCAGAAAATTCACCTCTAATAATTAGAAGATAAAGGCAAGAGAACTGTGGTAAAAGAAATCTCTACTGAGATACTCTTAATTATAAAAGCTTATCATTGTAATCCTTTTTGAAAATGAACAAAGAGTCTTGATGTTTGATGAAATTATCAAATAAGACAGACCAGTGAAGAGGCAAATTTGAAGTCAAGGCAAAAGAGAGCCAATTAAATACTTCACAAAGTGCTGAAGTAGGAAATCATGAGGTCTTTGTATCTAATGCCAGTTTATCTGACCCTGGCTTTGAAAATGGAAGACTACATGGTGAAATGATTTTACTGGGTTCAAATTATGGCCCTGGCATTTACTATTGGTGTGATCTCAGGCAAGTTATGTAAGTGTTCTGAGTTGTAAAATGGGAGGAAATTCAGAGAAACAAACGGATGAAAGTACTTAGGACAATGCCTAGTACTTAGTAAGCATTCAGTGGAAGCTACTGCCAGTGGTTTTGTGTGATTGTTATTGTCATATTTTGGTCTTTCCATTCTCTCTGATGGTTGACAAAAATTAGATAGAACCAATGTATAGTGTGTCAATTGGCATGGATCGTCAAGTTTGGTCAGTGATTTCAAACATATACAGAATTTAACAGTGGCACTCTTTTTGCCCCAAATAAAATCTTACATGAAACCTAACAGTGAGAAAGACAGATGATATACATTTTTAATGGTACACTTTAATTTTTAAATTTGTTTTAATTTTTAAAATTTTTGGTACATTTTTATTTTTATAAGCTCTTTTTTACCATTTGCTTATTATATATAAACTCTTAATAGAAACATGGGATTGAGAAAAACATTTAAAAATAATGGTGATGAGGGATGCCTGGGTGGCTCAGTCAGTTAAGCATCTGCCTTCAGCTCAGGTCATGATCCCAGGGTGTGGGATCAAGCCCCACATCGGGCTCCTTGCTCAACGGGGAGTCTGCTTCTCCCTCTGCCTGCCGCACCCCCTGCTTGTGCACTCTCTCTCTCTGACAAATAAATATATAAATAAATCTTTAAAAAAATAAAATAATGATGATGAAAATCAGTTGTAATATCCAGCCTCAAATATCAATGGCTCTCCATCACGTATTTTATATAAATAATACATTTTAGCATGTGTGCTGCTTTAAAAAGTTTAAACAATTTTCAGTCCTTCTAATTTATTGAGATTGTTTTATGATAAAGAATATGATCTCTTAGTGAATATATCATGTGCACTCAAAAGTGTGTATTTCTGTGTTGTTGGGTGTAGTGCTAAGTCATTAAATCAAGCTGGTTGTTAATATTGCTCAAGTTTTCATCTCCTTGTTCTATTTATTACTGAGGGAGGGATGTTGCCATCTCCAGCTGTATTTGTGGATTTGTCTATTTCTCCTTTCAGTTCCTTCAGTTTTTGCTTCATGTGTTTTCAAACTCTGTTATCTATCATCTATCTATGTATCATCTATCTATATTTAGAATTATTATGTCTTCTTGATGACTTGCCTCCTTATCATTATGAAAGGCTTTCATTATCCATAGGAATTGTTTTTGTTCTGCAGCCTATTATTAACATAACCATTCTTGCTCTCTTTTGATTATTGTTTGCATGGTGAGTTTTTTCCAATACTTTATTTTGACTTATCTGATTCTTCATACTTTGAAGTATGCTTCATGAAGATAGCACATAGATGAATTTTGCTTTAGTGTCTAGTCTAACAATCTCCGTCTTTTAATCACAGTATTTATACCATTTATATAAAATGTAATTACTGATAACTTTGTATTTGTTTATCACCTTTTTGTTTTTTACTTGTCCCATTTGCTCTTTATTTCTGGTTTTTATCTTTTAGATTTAATATTTTTTCTAATTCCAAATGATTCATTAGCTATTCTTCTTTCTTGTTGCTGTTGTTATTGTTCTTAGATTTACAATATATGCCATTAATTTATCACAGCCTACTTTCCAATAATGATATCATTTTTGATATCATTTTTATTCTCACTGAGTAACTTCCTTTGACATTTCTTGCAATGCAGAATGACTTCTGGTGATGAATTCTCCATTTTCAGTGGTCTGAAAAAGTCTTTATTTTGCCTTTATTTTGAAGGATACCTTTGTTAAATATAAAGTTCTAAATGAGTTATTTCTTTTCCTGCCACATCACTTTAAAGATTCATTCCATTATCTTTGGCTTGCATAGTCTCTGAGGAAAAATCTGCTTTCCTCTTTGTGTAATATGTCATTTAAAAAAAATTGACTACTTTTACGATTTTCTCTTTATTACTGATTTTCAGCAATTTGATTATGATGCACTTTGGTATGGTTCTGTAGGTTTATAGTTCTCACCAAATTTGGGAAAAAAATTTCGCCATTATTAATTTAAATGTTTCTCTGCCCCATAATCTCTTTTCCTTCTGATAGTATAATTGCAGATAGGTCAGACTGCTCGATATCCCACAGTCCACTGAGGCTCTGCTCTTTTTTGTTGTTGTTGTTGTTGGCAGTCTTTTTATCTTTTTGTTCCATTTTGGATAGCTTCTGTCACTGTACCTTCAAGTTTGCTAATCTTTTCTTCTGCAGTATTTAGTCTGTTGTTAACCTGTTAAATGAATTTTTCATTTCTGTTGTAATGATTTTCAGCTTTAAAAGTTTCATTTGGTATTCTTTTACATCTTCCACTTATCATCATGTTAATGATTCTCCTTACATACTTGGATATATGTGCAATAACTCTTCCAAAGTTCTTGTCTGCTGCTTCCATCCTTTCTGTATCACAGCTCTTTGGAATTAGGACTGACACAGACAGCATATGGTTTAATCCATCCACTCATGTGGCAGGCAAAGAACCTGAGCCCCAGAAAGAGAGAGAGAGAGAAAGGGGCATATTATATAACAACCAGGCCTCTCTGCCAGGCATTTTAATAATACTGGCCAATTAATCCTCATTGTGTCCCTCTAAGATTGTTGTAATTATTATCCCCTGATTGAGGGCCAGAGAGGAGACAAAGCAGTCTGACAGGTTCTAAATCACTCGGCCATCTAGTGGAACAGTCAGGTCTTCTAATTGCTGTATCACTGTTATCTCCACCATTCCTGCTACCCTCACCCACCAGAAAAAAAAAAAAAAAAAGGTTTTTTTTTTCCCAAAAACTAAGCACACATTTGATAAGTAGTGCAAATACAACATTTTCAACCAAAAATTTCCATTGATGGAAAATGAACAAAATTCCTTTAGAGGGACTGATGGAAACATGAGTGAGAACCTCAAACATGGAGGATGACCATAAAGGTTTGTTTCTCTGTATTATTAAATAGGACACCTGAGAAGCTTAAATCATGATCCTTCTCTATTTTATTTACTTCAGAGGCATCAGAGTGTGTTTTACAAAGTATCCAGGGCTAGAGCCATGTGACTATTTTCAAAAGTTGTCCAGATAACTGGAAATCAGTATGTATTCAAGCTACGTGAATTTTTAACTAATATGAACAGTCAGTAGTGGACTCATATCCAGAGTAGTGGATATGACTCAGAAGTGAATCCTGTGAATGTGGACATTTTTGTTCAGGGTAACTAATCATTAGCTATACTTCAAGTGGCATTGGGTATCGGCTTTGGAGTGAGATCAACCTGTGTTTAAATCCTGGCTTCACCACTTAGTGGCTCCAGAATTGGGGGAAGTTAAACTAAGACTCAACTTTATCATCTATAAAACAGAGATACATATTTCACTGAGTGTTTCTCAGGAGTTAGGAGAGTTCATACAAAGTACTTAGCACAAAAATGGCACACGGTAAGCTTTTAGAATATTAATCTTATTACTCTCTTTCCCTTTTGTCAGAAATCCTGCATAGTGTATCTTGGAATGCTAAAACAATGCATACGTTTTAGTGTCAAACAGCCTTCATTTAAATCCTTGCTTTGCCATTTTACTATCTATCTAACTTTAAGCAAGTTTATTTCATCTCCCCATGAACCTGTTTTACTTACCTGTAAAATGGGTGTAATAATTCCCACCCCACAGCATTCTTATAAAATTTAAATGAAATAGGGGCGCCTGGGTGGCTCAGTTGGTTAAGCGACTGCCTTCGGCTCAGGTCATGATCCTGGAGTCCCGGGATCGAGTCCCGTATCGGGCTTCCTGCTCAGCAGGGAGTCTGCTTCTCCCTCTCCCGCTCCCCCCTCTTGTGCTCTCTCTCTCTCTCAAATAAATAAATAAAATCTTAAAAAAAAAAAAAAAAAATTTAAATGAAATAATATAAAAGTGAATGAGATAATATATTTATACCCAACATTTGTACTGAGTTCCTACCATAGGCAAAGTACTACACTTAGCACTAGGCTGCAATGGTGAACAATATAGTCGTGACCTCTGCCTGGTAGAATGTGCAGTGTAGGGATGGAGATAAAGTATGAGCAGTTCTATGTATATGGCATGGTGTTAACATAGGGCAGGCAGGTCAAAGAAAGCTATCTAGAGGAAGAGAGGCTTAACTGAACTGGGACGTTTCAGCCAGATGAACGAGGTGTGATTACTCGATGTGGAGGAAACAGCATTATGCAAACATACTGCAGGAAAGCCTGGCACATGCTTAGAACTAGAAGTTCTGTGTGGAATTCTCTGTGTACCCAGCACACGGTAGATACTTTTCATTTGTTCATTTCATCCATCCATTCGTTCATTTGTTCATTTATTCATTCAGTATATACTCTAAGTATGCTAGGTGTTGGTGGTGAACTAAACAGATAATGTTCCTACCCTTAAGGAATTTACAGTGTAGTGATAGAGTCCATAAACATGTAAACAAAACATTACAGTAAAAAAACTGTGATAAGTACTATGGAGGAAACAAATAGGGCCTTTTGACGGAGGATATTAGAGCAATCTAAAGACAGGCTGGCTGGTGGGTTTTCTCTAGAGGTGGCATTTAAGCTGAGAGATGTAGGATGGTAAGGAGAAGCCAGGTGAAGAACAAGGGAGAATGGAGAGATCAACCTGTGCTAAGATCCAGTGGGAAATGGCCCATCATGCTCCTGGCCCTGAAGGATGGGAACAGCATGAGAGTAGGGTATTGTGCCCTAAGAGGATGTCAAAAAGGTGGGCAGAGACCAGATCACAGGGGACCTTGGCATCATGATGAGGAATTTGGACTTCAGTCTATGTGTACTAAGAACCAACCAACCAACCAACCAGCCAAAAAACACTGGAGGGTCTTATAAAGGGCAGGGCAGGGGGGGGGCGGGTAGGGATTATCTGATTTCTAATAAAAAAAATTCATTCTGGTGGCTGTGCAGAGAAGCAATGGGTGAAAGCTGCAGTGGGAGCTCCCACAGGAGGCCACAGCAGCGCTCTGGGTGAGAGATAATAGCGCCTTAAATGAGAGTTGTAGCAGTAGAGGTAGGTGGAAGGGAAGATATTTGACATATATCTTGGAAGTAAAATGACAGAAATTTCCAAAGGACTAGATATGGGGGTGAGGGGAAAGAAGGAATTAAAGACCACAGCCAGGTATCTGTCTTGAGCAACCGCATTTTGGAGCCATTAAAAGTTTGCCATGCCTCAGAGGCACTGACCTGGGGGAGATCTAAAATGGCGCAGTTGGATAAAGAAAACAGGATTTAAGAGGAGTGGTCTAGGTTGAAGACCTAAAGTGAGGAGGCATCAGCATAGAGTCATGGGAAGCCCAGGAAATGGATCTCACCTTCCTAAGAGTGAGAGAAGCAGAAAGAGAAAAGAAAGGCAGTACTGCACCCTGAGGCATTCTAGTTTGTAGAGAATTCAAAAAGAACTGGCCACAGAGGTCGGGAGGGAGCCAGGAAGTGTGGTGCTGAAGCTGTCCAAGACAGACCGATTTCAAGAAGGGAACAATGGCTAACAGAAGGAAGTGAGACCAAGTCAGAAAACTTTCCACTGGATTTAACAACATGGAGGTCACCGGAGACTCAGTCAACTTTCAAAGTCAATTTAAAATACCTCAGTTTCATGACATAATTTCCACGTAATAACTGAATGGATCTGCCTCAAGGTGATATAATTAGTGACAGTCAGTCTTAAATATAAGCTGAGCCAACTTATTAGGATGATCCTTTGGCAATAATCAGGGTTAGGCCTTCTAACCTTCTAGCCAATTTATTATTTTGTGATCTCAATTGCTGAGGTAGCCACATGCGGGGGTCAAGCATTTGACTCACAGGTTGCATGTTCAACTCCAAGTTGTAGGCCCT
This sequence comes from Neomonachus schauinslandi, assembly GCF_002201575.2. Taxonomy (NCBI): domain Eukaryota; kingdom Metazoa; phylum Chordata; class Mammalia; order Carnivora; family Phocidae; genus Neomonachus; species Neomonachus schauinslandi. Next base: position 44,778,449 of record NC_058406.1, read on the forward strand.
TTGCCCTCTGGGCCACCCTATTTAAAAAGTCAAATGGGTAGCATCTCACTAATCCACCCCTATACAGCATAGGCATTCAATACCTTTTTGATGAAGGTGGAGAGTTTTGATGAGTGTGTATGGGGTTGAGAAGGTTAGAGAGAAGGAACTGACATGTACATCAGGCTTGTGCTTGGGGCTTTACATACATGATCTTAGCCCATATTCAAAACAGTCTCACAAGTTATTATTATCCTGTTTTTCACTTATAAGGAAATCAAAGTTCAGTAGGTAGCAGAAACTGCATTTCAGTGCATGTTTGGTGGACTCCAAACCACTTTGTGTTATATCAGCATGCCCTCAACTGTGTTACATGATCTTACAGATGTTGCATGAAACAAGAAATGATGTGTTCAAAAATTTGGGAAAATGCTGGGTTGTGTAAATTAGAATGCAGGACTTCTCAGGGCCTTTAATATGTTGCACTTTAAATTTCCAAGAGTAGCATGTTGTATGCAATTTATCCAAATTTGACCATGTAAGTTTTCTTCTCTTCCTTCACAACCCCAGGTTGAGTACTCCACAGAGCACACTTTGAGAAATCCTGCCATAGTACTATATTGACTTGTGGCGATTCTATAGATTAAAAAAACCTAAAAGCCAGTTAGGTAAAGAAACTTGCTCACTGTAGCATAACAAAGTAGATGTAAACTAAAAATTGTAATCAAAGACTCCCGACTCTCAGTGCTCTGTATTAAATGTGTTATTGCTTGAGTAGATTCTCAGCAGCTAGGAGATGCTTTTCTAATTTTTTATTCTTTGGAGATGCTTTAAAACTATTTTCCAAAATTTACTAGATCACAAATTTATCCATGGTTTCCTAAATAAATGAAAAAAAAAAATGATGCAATTCTCCTGGAAAGTCATTTGGCCATAGGTGTCATAAGCCTTAAAATCACCCGTATCCAGGGCGCCTGAGTGGCTCAGTTGGTTAGGCGACTGCCTTCGGCTCAGGTCATGATCCTGGAGTCCCGGGATCGAGTCCCACATCGGGCTACCTGCTCAGCAGGGAGTCTGCTTCTCCCTCTCCCGCTCCTCCCTCTTGTGCTCTTTCTCTCTCTCACTCTCTCTCTCTCAAATAAATAAATAAAATCTTAAAAAAAAAAAAAACACCCGTATCCTTCAGCCCAGCCATCCCATTCTACAGGCTGTATCTTCAGGAAAGAACTTAGAATATGGAAAGACTGGGTGCTCAATAATCTAATTTTTTGATGTTAGACGAGTGGACCCATGTGTAGCCATCATAAATAGTTTACATTTCTGCTATGGTATTAAGTGGAAAATCAGGACGTAAAATATAATACTCAGTATGACCTCAATTATATTATGAAAATGGAGCGAAAGGAAATAAAACAAAATATTAATGGTGGGAAGGTTGGAGGCATTTTTTTTCTTTTATGTTCTCTTTAAAGAGGATGTATTGCTTTTATAATAAGCAAAAAATAAACTACATTTAAAGATTCATTGGAATGATACGAGAAAATGCTGGACATATTGATATTGGCTAAAAGGTTGGAGCCCTGTAATGACTTAATGAATGGTCCTTGTGTACTTTCTGTACTCTTTCTTCAATGATAGGATTACTATGTGTGCTTCTGTCTAGACATCATGTCACAAAGCTTTTAAAGCTACAGCAACACAGCACTGCTCTGTCTAGGTTTTCACTTCCATCCATTAATACTGTTTCCTTTCACTTTGACATCATAATGCAGTCTCTGTGGGCTTACATTGACACTATCTTGTCAGTTCCATAGTGAGATGCAAAAATAATCCTGGAGTCATTTTCTGTTCCCAAACCTTCATCATGTACCTTCTACCCACCTTTTGATGATTAGAACCCTGTCTTTCTCCATGTTCCTATACTTCAAACTTTTATTATTAGGACAATCTATCAGAAAAATGACATATAGACAGAATCTTGAGCTATTTGAATATCTAGTTACCAGAATTAATTAATTAGCTTCTAACCAGAAATTAGGTTCAAGTAAGTCTCTAAACGATGCCATTCTTTTTTCTGTAAATTGGTTTCATTCTTTCCCTTCTTTTCTTTCCTTCCTTCCTCTCCCTCTCTCCCCCTTTCCTCCCCTCTTCTCTTTTTGTCCATCACCCTCCCTGCTTTCCTCCCTTCATTCTTTTTTTTTTTCCTTTCCTAAATATTGCTGAACACTTTCCTTGGGTCTGACACCATGATAGGTATAGTAAACAAACATACAGACAGATCTGCCTTCACAGAGCTTACAATCTGGTGAAGACAGAAATTAGACAAATATTACAAGTGTGATAATTAAGTGTTGAGAAGATGTGCAGAGATTGACCAAACCAGATGAGGGGAGGAAAAATATTTCCTGGAGAAATGATGTTTAGGATGACATTGAAAGATACCTAGGAGTTAACCAGGTAAAGTGGTAGATAGTTGGATTCGTTCAGGATTGGATTTTATAGGTAGGCATGATTAAGGGAAGAGTGGAGTCCAGAAATTTAGGACATGATTATGATTTTAAAATGGTAGATCATGGAATCAAGACTAGTTATAAAGGGAAATGAAAATAGAGGGAATATTATTGATAGAAAACTTAGGTGTCAAGAGAGTAAAAGCCCCAAAGAAGTCCAAATAAAAGTGCATTGGGAATCCTTGAGCATATAACAACAGTAGAAGAGCCCCCAAATAACTATTCACAGATGACTCACGAATTAATGATTTGGAGGAGAAGCTGTTTCAGAGAGTGAGAAGGACCAGGATGTGACCATAGAAGATAGTAGAGTGATGCAAAAGTCCCTGGAGGTGAGGAAAAGGAGTAATTGAGGGGCAAGAGTTGGATAGCTCATTTATGGGGCTGGTGGGGCTTCCCAGGGTGATGGAAGGAATTGGAATAGAGAGGGAGTTTGTGAGCCGAGGGCTGAAGTTTTCTTTGCTACCGTCCCTACAGTAGCACTGGTATTACACATTAACATCATTTTATAGATCAGAGTTTCTCAAAGTGTGGTCTGCAGACCCCAGGGAGTCCCCAAGATCTTTGCAGAGGAGCTCTATGGGTTCAAGCAATAACACTAAGACATTTGCCCTTTCCGCTGGGTTAATACTTTCACTGATGGTGCAAAAGTTATGGTGGATAAAAATACTGTGGTCTTGGTACAAATCAAACTCAGAGGAAAGAAGTTTGACTTAAGAAAGTCCCTCTTGCAACAGTAAAAATCACTAATGTTATTAAACTTCAATCTTTGAAAAAAACACCTCAATCTTTGAACACAAGTTACTTAAATATTCTATGTGACAAAATGAGGAGAATGCATTATGAACTTCTGCTGTACTGAAGTATGATGGTTGTCTTAAGAAAAAGCAATTAGCCACTTTTTCCCCTGGAACATTGTTTTTACTCGACAAGATAGCTAACAAGCTATGGTTATTCAGGCTTACTTATTTGGCAGACATTGTTTCAAAAATGAACAGGGAGCCCATCACTTCAAGGAAATCAAATAATATAATTTGTTATCAATGATAAAATTTTTGAGCTTTCAAACAAAAATTAAAATTTTGGAAAACATAACCACTGAGCTTGATGAGATCACTGGTGATATTAATAAATTTGACTTTTTATATTGGAGAGTGAAATGTGTTAATATTGTTAAGATATGCATAGTGAACCATTGTTTTCCAAATTTCCAATGCCTGGTGTTACAAAAATCATGTAGGAGTGCCAGATCCATTTAAAATACTTTAATGTAACAGGGTGCAAAAAATTCATTGACATGCTTTCAGATTCCACATTGCAAGTAACATTTAAAAAATTATGGCTTGTCAAGTTGTGGTGTAGTATCAAAGAAGAATACCCATAGTTATCTGAAAGACTATTAAAATTCCCCTCAACTATGTAACATTTTCAACTATATACATCTATGAGGCTTATTTTCCTCAAAGACCTCAACAAAAGCAACAAAAAGCAACAGATTGAATGAAGAAGCAGCAATGAGAAGGGAACTGCATTCTACTAACCCAAACATTAAAGACAGTTGCAAATATGTAAAACAATGACATACTTTTCACTAATTATTTTTCATGGAAATCTGTTTTCAAATAAAATTATGGCATATATTGTAACATGTAGTGAGTTTGATGTTAAACTTTTATTATTTATTTATTTATTCCTTAATTTTATTATATTATGTTAGTCACCATACAATACATCACTAGTTTTTGATGTAGTGTTCCACGATCCATTGTTTTCATATAACACCCTGTGCTCCATGCAGTACGTGCCCTCCTTAATACCCATCACCGGGCTAACCAATCCCCCCTCCCCCATTCCCCTCTAAAACCCTGTTTGTTTCTCAGAGTCCATAGTCTCTCATGGTTCATCTCTCCCTCCGATTCCCCCCCTTGATATTAAACTTTTAAATAGATAAATACATATTGCTAAAATTTATCTTTTGATTTTTAATGTTGTGAGTATCAGTAGCTGCAGCCTACTTAAACAAAGGTTCTTTGGAGTCCTCAGTAATATGTTCGAGTATACAAGAGTCCTGGGACCCAAGTTTGGAAACCAGTGTTAAAGATGAACATTGCTTTCCCCATGGCTCCTTGGCTTGGGTTTCAGCCTGGGTGACTAGTAGCTCATGGAATAATTAGCATGAGATTTGAAGCACCCTTTTTCCTACACTTGGGTGATAATTGTGCCATTCGTCACAGCAGAGGGTACCTGGCTCTCAGAAGTTATGGTAATACTGGTGGTAATAGCCAGACTAACAGGTGAATCCCACCAAGCAATTAAAGAAGAGTTAATACCTATTCTCCTCAAACTATTTCAAAAAATAGAAGAGGAAGGAAAGCTTCCAAATACATTCTACAAG
>NC_058406.1:44783342-44850683 GCF_002201575.2 Neomonachus schauinslandi
TTCAAAAAATAGAAGAGGAAGGAAAGCTTCCAAATACATTCTACAAGGCCAGCATTACTCTGATGCCAAAACTGGACAAAGGCCTCACGTAAGAAAAGTACAAGCTATCTCCAATGAACACAGATGCAAAAATCCTCAACAAAATATTAGCAAACCACATTCAACAACACATTAAAAGGATCATTCACCATGATCTAATGGGATTTATTCCAGAGATGCAAGAATGGTTCAATATTCACAAATCAATCAACATGATACACCACATTAACAAAATGAAAGATAAAAATCACACAATCATCTCAATAGATGCAGAAAAAGCATTTGACAAAATTCAACATCCATTAAAGATAAAAAGCTCTCAACAAAGTGGGTTTAGAGGGAACATACCTCAACATAATAATTAATAACATAATTGCCATATATGACAAGCCCACAGCTAACATCATACTCACTGGTGAAAATGGAGACCCTTTTCTCTAAGATCAGGAACAAGACAAGGATGTCCACTCACCACTTTTATTCAACATAGTCCTAGAAGTCCTAGTCCCAAGCAATCTGACAAGAGGAAGAAATAAAACATATCCAAATTGGTAAGAAAGAAGTAAAACTGTCACTATTTGCACATGACATGATACTATACATAGAAAACCAAAGACTCTACTAGAAAACTATTAAAAGTAATAAATTCAGGGACGCCTGGGTGGCTCAGTTGGTTGAGCGACTGCCTTTGGCTCGGGTCATGGTCCTGGAGTTCCGGGATCGAGTCCCGCATCGGGCTCCCTGCTTGGCGGGGAGTCGGCTTCTCCCTCTGACCCTCCCCCCTCTCATGCTCTCTCTCTATCTCATTCTCTCTCAAATAAAAAAAAAAAAAAAAAACTTAAAAAAAAGTAATAAATTCAGTGAAGTTATAAAATACAAAATTAATGTACAAAAAATGTTAGCTCTCCTCTGTACTTGTGGGTCTCTAAAATTAGGATAACTTGATCCACAATAGGATTGATATAGAATTTAAAAAGATAATTTATATAAGAGCTCCAGCAGCACACCTGCATAGAGTAGGAGTGGTATTGTTAAAATGTCCATACTATCCAGAGCAACCTATAGATTTAATGCAATCCCTATCAAAACAGAAACAGAATTTCTCACAGAACTAGAACAAATAATCCTAAAATTTGTATGGAACCACAAAAGACCCCAAATAGCCAAACCCATCTTGAAAAAGAACAACAAAACTGAAGGTATCATAATCCCAGATGTCAAGGTATACTACAAAGATACAGTAATCAAAACAGTAGGGTACTAGCACAGAAATGGACACATACATCAACAGAACAGAATAGAAAGCCCAGAAATAAACCCACACTTTTATGGTCAATTAATCCACAACAAAAAAGGGAGGAATATACAACGGAAAAAAGACAATCTGTTCAACAAATGGTGCTAAGAAAGCTAGACAGCTACATGCAAAAGAATAAAACTGGACTATTTTCTTATACCATACACAAAAATAAATTCAAATGGATTAAGGACCTAAATGTCAGACTTGAAACCATAAAATTCCTAGAAGAAGAAATAGGAAGCAATCTCTTTGACATCAGCTGTAGAAACATTTTTCTAGATAGGTCTCCTTTGGCAAGAGAAACAAAAGCAAAATTAAACTACTGGGACCATATGATTTCATTGATATGTGAAATTTAAGAAATAAAACAAATGAGGGGTGCTGGGTGGCTCAGTCGTCCAAGCACCTGCCTTCGGCTTAGGTCATGATCCCAGGGTCCTGGGATCTAGCCCCGCATTGGGCTCCCTGCTCAGCGGGGAGTCTTCTTCTCTCCCTCTTTCCTGCTCATGCTCTCTCTCACTATCTCTGTCTCTCTCAAATAAATAAATACAATATTTAAAAAAAAAAAAACAAATGAACAAATTAAAAAAGGGAAAAAATCTCTTTTTAAAAAAAATTTTGTTTTATTATGTTATGTTAATCACCATACATTACATCATTAGTTTTTTTTTTTTTAAAGATTTTATTTATTTGACAGAGAGAGACACAGCGAGAGAGGGAACACAAGCAGGGGGAATGGGAGAGGGAGAAGCAGGCTTCCCGCCAAGCAGGGAGCCCGATGTGGGGCTCGATCCCAAGACCCTGAGATCATACATCATTAGTTTTTGATATATATTCATTGTTTGGGTATAACACCCAGTGCTCCATTCAATACGTGCCCTCTTTAATACCCATCACCAGGCTAACCCATCCCCCACCCCCTCCCCTCTAGAACCCTCAGTTTGTTTCTCAGAGTCCATAGTCTCTCATGGTTCATCTCTCCCTCTGATTTCCCCCCTTTATTTTTCCCTTCCTACTATTTTCTTTTCTTTTTTTTTTTTTTAACATATAATGTATTATTGTTTCAGGGGTACACGTCTGTGATTCATCAGTCTTACACAATTCACAGCGCTCACCATAGCACATACCCTCCCCAATGTCTATTACCCAGCCACCCCATCCCTCCCAGCCCCCACCATTCCAGCAACCCTCAGTTTGTTTCCTGAGATTAAGAATTCCTCCTATCAGTGAGATCATATGATACATGTCTTTCTCTGATTGATTTATTTCACTTAGCGTAATACCCTCTAGTTCCATCCATGTGGTTGCAAATGGCAAGATTTCGAGAAAACAGACTCTTAAATACAGAGAACAATCTGGTGGTTGCCAGAGGGGAAGTAGTGGGGGAGGGGTGAAACAGACAAAGTAATTAAAAGTACACTTGTTTTGATGAGCACTGAGTAATGTATAGAATTACTGAATCATTATATTGTATACCTAAAACTAATATAACACTGTATGCTAATTATACTTGAATTTTAAAAATGGTAAAAAAAAAAAAGATTAAAAAATTCAACATCTGATTGGCCCTAAAGAAGAAGGAACTCCTGTCACTTATAACAACATGGATGAACCTGGAGGACATTATGCTAAGTGAAATAAGGTGGACAGAGAAAGCCAAGATTGCATGATCTCTCTTACATGTGGAATCCAAAAGAGTGTAACTCATAGAACTAGTGAGTAGGATGGTGGCTACAAAGAGGGACATGGGAAGGGGTGGTCAAAGTATAAAAATTTTCAGTTATGGGGCGCCTGGGTGGCTCAGTTGGTTAAGCGACTGCCTTCGGCTCAGGTCATGATCCTGGAGTCCCTGGATCGAGTCCCGCATCGGGCTCTCTGCTCGGCAGGGAGTCTGCTTCTCCCTCTGACCCTCCCCCCTCTCATGTGCTCTCTCATTCTCTCTCTGTCAAATAAATAAATAAAATCTTAAAAAAAAATAATTTTCAGTTATAAGATGAATAAGTTCAGGGGATCTAATGTATAATATGGTGACTACAGTTAATAGTACTGTACTGTGTACTTGACATTAGCTAAGAGAGTAGATCTCTAGATCTCACCACACACACACACACACACACACACACAACTGTGTAAGGGAATCACTGTATTAATTAGCTTGATTGTGGTAATCATTTCACAATGTATATTATACCATAACATCATACATCTAAAACATATACAATTTTTGTCATTTAGACCTCAACAACGCTGGGGAAAAATGAATCTGTTTTCGATACCTTCATACTAAAAGATCTTTTTGAATTTATAACAAAACTAAAAACTATCATAATAAGAATTTTAAAAATTGAAGCAGATGTCTCTCCCCTCTCTCTAGGAGAGTAAGTCGGGCTGTTCAGAGCTCGAGCTCCACAGCAGTTAGCTGCCAGCTCAGCAACTGGTCAGAATGGACAGACTGCTTTCCATGCCAGGACAAAAAGGTAAGACATTCGTGACCAGTTTGGGGGCATTTGATATTTGAAAGGTGTACTAGGCATTTAAATGGAGATAAACAGGTCTATATATTGAGAGGTCTGGGGAGAAATCAGCTGTAGAAATAGGTATTTGGAAGCCATGGGCACAGGGACGGTGGAACTTTTTCTGATTTGGTTTATAAGCCATTATTGGGCGAGTCTGCAAAAGATATGTATGCTGTGGCTTGTGTGCAGAGAGGTGGACATTCAGACATGGGCCCACTGATCCGTGTGGCCTCTCTGGGTCCTGGTCAGTCTGCTGCCCTCCAGTGATGGTCATCGAGAGGGGCTAAATGACCTGTGGGGACCTGAGATAAACCAGACGATGTTCCTGAGGATTCTACTTTCATGGTGAAAAGATGGACACACCCAATGAACAGGCATGAGTCTATTTTGTCCACCTACCTGGTTTTGAATAGTCCAAAATGGTCCCTAAAGCCAGTGGCATGTCAAGGAAAGAGGGACTTTGGGAGAACTCTGCTCTGCTAGAGAGGAGTATTAAAATCCTGATCTTGGTCAGGATCACTGGCTCATGGTGATGATAAAAGGCAGAATAACTTCTATTCTGTGTTATTACTATTTTAAAATCTCTACAGAAAACACATGCCTTTACTGTATGCACCCAGGGTGGGATGGCTCCAGGCTCCCACCTCTCCCAGTTGGTAGACCACTGCCTAGACCATGTGTATTGGCACATTGCTGTCAAGTCTAAGTGTTTAAGCTCTGATTCTTCAGTTTAGATTCTGGCTTTGCACCCTATATGCTGTGTTACTCTGGGCATATAGTTTATCCTCTCTATGCCTCTGATTCCTTATCTATAAATGGAAGTAATAGTACTTATAGCATAGAGTTATTATGAGCATTAAATGAGTAAGGTATGCAAAGTGTTTTCACGGCACCTAGCATACAATGAACGTTCAATAAATCTTAGCTGTTTTTATAATTACTATCTGTGTCCTTCTCTCCAACCAACTCCCACTGCCTGAAGCAAGACCTGATCTTCCCTCACCTGAGCTTCTGCAGAGCCGAACATGCTGGTGGTTCTCCTGCCTCCAGACCCACTCCTCAGTTAGATGCCGGGCTACTCTGTGAATGTTTGATGAGTTGTTCAAAATCAAATGGAATTCAAAATCATTACAGATGGAAACACAATTTGGACCTAGTTCATTCAGCTTCTAAGCCTGAAATTATTTATTCTGCCTCTCCTGTTTCTGAGATATGCCAAAGAATCCTAGACTGCACTGTGCAAAAATATCTAGCTCCCAAAATCTCTTCTTGCTTTGATATCCTATGTTAGTTTTCTGAATCTGCTCTTACAAATTGTCACAAACTGGGTTGCTTAAAACAACAGAAATGTATTCTCTCACAGTTCTAGAGGGCAGAAGCTTGGCAGGGCCACGCTCCCTCTGGAGGCTCTAGGGGAGAATCTGTTCTTGGCTTCTTCTGGCTTCTGGTGACCAACGGCAATCCTTGACTTATGGCCAATCTCTGGGCTCCAATCTCTGCCGCTGCAGCCACATTACCCCCTCTCTTCTGTGTGTCTCCTTTGCGTGTCTGTGTTAAATCTCCCTCTGCCTTCCCCTTATAGGGACACTGTGATGACGTTTAGGGCCTACCCAGATAATCCAGTGTAATCTCTTCATTTCAAAAACCTTAATAATATCTGCCAAGACCCTTTTCCCAAATAAGGTAACATTTACAACTTTCAAGGACTAGGACTTGATTTCTTTGCATGGCCATCATTTAACTTATTATACATCCAAAACTATGTATTTTTTTTCTCATGTGTTACAGTTTAGATAGCAGATAGCACACGTGAATGGCTTACTATTTAAATGGGAATTGAATTACTCCCTTCATGACTCTAAACACACGTGATCCTTAAAATCATTAAATTCTGTTAATTACTTAAGTGAAAGACCACCCCTAATTGCTTCTTATGAATATGTTTTTTTCCCCCTCTCAAAATCACCCAAACAAAGATGTGCAGTTCCGGAAAGAAACATTATCGACTAGCTAGAAAAGAAAATTATGTCTTAATGATACCAACACAGGGCACCACCACGGAGAAGTCCCTACGGGAGTATGTGCACCAACCTCTCTGCAGTGCAGTATCTTCATTATTCGATAACAACCCAGAAAATGGGGAGTTGGTGGGAATGAACCTCGTGTCTGTACCAGCATTCCAATACAGAAACCACAAGAAGGATGATAATGGCATTTATAGTTACCACTTATTAAATAATTTCTATATACCAGGCACTGTGCTAATGCTTTAATAAATTGTCCTAGTTGACTTTCATAGCCAACTATAAGTGATAGATAGATACCATTGTCCCTTTGGTTAGGTCACCCACAAAGAAAGAGGCAAGCCTAGACTTAACACTTGGTCAGTCTGATTCCAAAATGCCCATGTGCCTGACCACTTCACTCCCTACTACCTCGCCCCGAATTCTGTGGAGAGTCATAAGTGAGATTAGTGGCCATCGAATCCAATCCCCACTCAGTCACAAGTCCTTCTGGAGAGCCCAATATCTGGCTACAAAAATGATGCTGATGTTGGTAACTATTATTAATGAGTGCACTCCAGGAACCAGGCCAAGTGCTGGCTTCTTTACATGTCTTATCACTAATCTTCACAAGACTCTCAGATCTCTCCTCCTACAGATGAGAAAACTGAGGGTTAGAGACATTAAGTAATTTTTTTTTAAAGATTTTATTTATTTATTTGAGAGAGAGAGAATGAGAGACAGAGAGCAGGAGAGGGAGGAGGGTCAGAAGGAGAAGCAGACCCCCCGCCGAGCAGGGAGCCCGATGTGGGACTCGATCCCGGGACTCCAGGATCATGACCTGAGCTGAAGGCAGTTGCTTAACCAACTGAGCCACCCAGGTGCCTGAGACATTAAGTAATTTACTCAGTGACACACAGACAGTAAGTAGCAGAACTGGCATTCCAACCCAGCTTAAAGTGGGATTCAGAATAGTACTTAACCTCCTCAATTTGTGAGGATTGAATGAGATAAAGAATGTGAAGTGTCCAGCCATTTGTAAGCGCTCAATAAATGGTAGCCACCATCACCATCATATTGGTAACTGCAGGTCTTAAAACTCTGGTGAACATTATGAAGGGTGAGAAGACTTGGCTCTACGCTGGTGTGCTGAGCACTCCTTTATGTACTGCATCTTGACAAGATGTGGAAAGAGAATGAAAATATCCTAATATTCCTGTATTGATCATTAATTATAATCTCTTCCCATTGAGTTTACAATCTTATTAACTGGGAGGCAGGAAAGGCAAATGGACAGGTTTGCTCTTTTTTTGCAGACCTCTCTGTTTCTTTACTAATGAGCAGTTGCGGAGGCAGAAGTAGGCCAGAAGAGAGAGAGGGCGAAGCTGCATTGCTGTACATGCACCCACTGGAATCAGCTGGAAAAGACTCCACTGATAATGATGTGGACACCCACTTCTGTTCACTGAGCACCAAGAATATGCCAGACACAGGGCTGGGTGCTTTCCCCACACATTCTCTCACTCAGTTCTCACAAAACCCTTTCAAAGTGAGGGGTCATCACATCCACTTTATATATTAGAAAACAGGAACTCAGAAAACGTAAGTGGCTCGCTCATGGTGAGTTGGTAAGTGACTCTGGGATCTGAACCCAGTCGGTCTAAATTCTCATGCTCATGCTCTTGCACCTACAGGACACAGGTGAAAGAATCATTAGTAACTGTAATTAGTGAGGTCATCTTGGTTGACCACCTCATTTTAACAGATTTGAAAACTAAGGCACAAAGTACCAGGCACTGATACTTTATACAGCAAGTAAGAAATAGACTCAGGAATAAACAAACAAAAAAACAAAAAGCAGAACCAGACGTATAAGTAAAAAAAAAAAATGGGTGGTGGCGGGGGGGGGGGGGGGGGGGGAGATGGGCAAAATGGGTAAGGGGACTGGGATATATAGGCTTCCAGTTATGGAATAAGTAGGCCACAAGGATGAAAAGTACAGCATAGGGATGTAGTCATTGGTATTGTAACAGCATTGTATGGTGATAGATGGTAGCTATGCTCGTGAACATATTATAAATAGAGAAGTTGAATCACTCTGTTGTACAACTGAAATTAATGTACTATTGTGCACCAACTATACAAAGAAAGAAAAGAAAAGAAATGAGAATTAGGCTAAGAACTCATTTTCCTTATTGCTCAAACCATTGCTTGCCTACTTCATTATGAACAATCTTAAAGGAGGAGATTGTGGGCTGATCCAAGGCAAGAGGCACCAGAAAATATGGCGCTGCAAATTCCCTTCTTGGACACTCTGCGTGGAGCTCTCCATACATTTCCTATTATTATCTATTTTATCTCCTCAAGTAGTCTCTAAGCTAATTGAAGGTGGGAATAGAACCTCATATTTCTCCGAATAGCTTAGTGTTCAGCTTCTTCCTTCTACACTAGTGCCCGAAGCTGTATACCATATAGAAAGCAGTATCATGAAACCATAGAGCTCCAAGACTGGTATGCATTTTTATTCCTTCTGTCCTTCTTTGAACAAGTATTTGTTCATGTGCAGTCAAAGCTGGACCCAGGGACTCAGACGATGTCTCTATCTCTTGGATGGACTCTTTCTACATAGTAGGCTAGATGACCACTTGATGCCCACAGTTCCCAGCAACTTCAGCAGAAAAAATTGTCTTTTCCAATAGTTCTGAAAGAAAATCTTCAGAGAGAATAATGATTGCCCTAGGGTTGAGTCATGAACCAATCCCTAAACCAACCATTGCAACTTGGCAGATAGGGTGCCCTGGTTGGCCTGGCCTAGCTCATATCCACAAATTCCCATGACTTAGGGGGTGAGATCATCCCTACCTAAACCATATGAGATATGTCCCAAGGAAAGAAAGGACGCCATGACCAGAAGAAATGGTACAGAGGGAAAGCAACAAACATCTTATAAAAGGGCCTCCTGCATAGACCATAGATCAAGTGTCAAATGTATGAAGCCAAATAAGACATGTCATCCTTTCGCCACTCCTCCCCCTATAGGCAAACTGTCCTTAGACTAGTGAGAAAGGTAAATAAATAAGTAGACCAGGGATCACAACCTTATATGACAAGTGAGAGGAGAGAAGGAGGCACAGGGAACTCTAGAGTATGTAGAGGAGGTGCATTATGAATCATGAAAGATGAACAGGTACTAACTGGTTGAAGGTGGGGGGGAGAAGGTCCTTCAAGCAAGGTCTTTCATTTGATCTTTGGAGGCCCTATTCAATATTCCTGCTGGTGATTGTGCCACCTCTGGCTGAACGCCACCATTTAGGAACACTTACCCCTCAAAAGGCAGCTTTTTAGGCAGCTCTCAATCATTAGACAGTCCTTATGTTGAGCTGAGACCTGCTTGCATAAAACTTGTTTGATTGATAGACAATGAATGTGTCTGGTTCAAAATCCGATTTAGTACCGATACCGGAGCCTCCTGCAGCCAAACAAGTTTGGGGGAACCATGTGCAGTGGCGATGTCTGGGATCAAGCCAGCTGTCACAGTCCCACAGCTTGTCTACGGCAAGCACAGTGTGGACAGGATTTCCAGTGTAAGGAGACAGGTGAGTAGCATTCCAGAGGGATAACAGCTGCACCCTGGCAGACCGAATGTGCAAAACAGTCACCCAGGAGCTTGTTAAAGCGCTGTCTCCTCAGCCCTTCCCCAGAAGTTGTCCTTCTGTAGGTTTGGGATGGGGCTCAGGAGCCTGCATTTTAAGCCAACCCAGTAGCCCAAGTAATTTTGATGTGAATTTGTAGGAATATCTGTTAACTCGTTTAGAAAAGGTCCAGTTCATTCATTCATCCATTCACTGAATAAACACCGGCTGGGCATGTATGTGCTACCTGCTGAGTGGTGTGATACCTGCTGGGGACCCCGAGGTGAAAAGATAAAGTGCCTGACCTCAAGGTACTCCTTGTCTCTTTGGAAGAGAGACCTACGAGGAGTCAGTGGCAATACTGTGTGACAGTCAGTGTAATGGGCATAGATAGGCCCATGGTCCAATGGCCCTCTCTAGCAGGGGATGCCCAAATCTGTGTTGGGGAGTCAGAACAGGTTTTAAGATGGCACTTGAGCGGAGACTTAGGAAGTAGCAATGAATTTGCTAGGAGAAAGGATGTGCAAACACACACAGGGATTTAAGGACTGGCAATAGGTGTTGGGAAGAGAGGCAGGGGATGGGTCCAGCAGAGTACTGGAGACCAGACTGTGGCATTTGGAAGAATGGGAATGGGAGCCACAGAACAATGTAGGGCAAGGGGATGATGTGGCCAAGCTGACATTTAGAAAGATCACAGGAGCTGCCACGTGGGGGGATTTTAGAGGGGAGCCTACTGCAGGGCCTGAGCTGGGGGTGGGGCTCCAGGTGGGAGACAGAAAGGCTGGAAGGAGGGCAGAGGCAGTGAGGATGGAGAGATGATCATGGAGAGGAGTGAGGGGCTGTTTCAGAAGTGGGATGGATTGGGCGACTCTGGATGCAGGTCACGGGGAGAGGGTGGAGTCTGGGAGGCTCTGGAAGCATCCACAGCCCCTCCTCTCTCAGATCGCTGCCTGAAACGCCACCTTGTGTGTAACGGAGACAAGGATTGTCTTGATGGCTCTGACGAGGATGACTGTGAAGATGTCAGGGTCCCTGAAGATGACTGCAGCCAATATGACCCCATTCCAGGGTCAGAGAATGCAGCCTTGGGGTGAGTCCTGCCCTCGGGCTGTTTGGGAGCAGGGAATGGTTGCTCTTCAATCACGAGTATTATTTTGAGGACAGAAGAGGGTCTTTGTGCAGTGCATCCAGTGAGGCAGCTCTCACTGTCCCCCTGAGGTGGCATATTGGTCCACTCAGGCTACTATGACAAAATGCCACACACTGGGTGGCTTATAAGCAACAGGAATTTATTTCTCACAGTTCTAGAGGCTGGAAGTCTGAGGTCAAGGTGTTGGTGGAGTTGGCTTCTTCTGAGGCCATTCTCCTTGGCTTGTCAATGGCCTTCCTTCTGTGTATGTCTGGGTCCTAATCGCTTTTCGTTTTTTAAAGATTTTATTTATTTGAGAGGGAGAGAGCAAGAGAGAGCAGGGGGAGGAGCAGAGGGAGAGAGAGAGAGAGAATCTCAAGCATATTCCTCTCTGAGCACGGAGCCCCGTGTGGGGCTCCTTCTCATGACCCTGAGATCATGACCTGAGCTGAAATCAAGAGCCAGATGCTTAACTGACTGAGCCACCCAAGCGCCCTTCTCCTCCTCCTCTTCCTCCTTCAAGATTGATTTATTTTAGAGAGAGAGAGCATGGGGGGACGCTTAACCAAATAAACCACCCAAGTGCCCCTGCTCCTCCTCTTCTTCTTCTTAAGATTTATTTATTTTAGAGAGAGAGAGAGAGAGTGTGCGAGCACAGATAGGGCAGAAGAAGATGGAGAATCCTTAAGCAGACTCCCTGTTGAGGGTAGAGCCCAACATGGGGGCTCAATCCCAGGACCCCGAGATCATGACCTCAACCAAAATCCAGAGTCAGCTGCTTAACTCACTGAGCCACCCAGGCACCCCTAATCTCTTCTTATGAGGACACCAGTCATATTGGGTTAGGGCCCACTCTAATGGCCCCATTTTAACTCAATTACCTACATAAAGACCCTCTCACCAAAAAACAGTCAAATTCTGAGGTTTTTGGGGTCCAGGACTTCAACATCTAAATGTTTAGGGGGATACAATTCAGCCCCTAATACTAATAAAAGGGGATTTTTTTGACTTTGAAAGTGACTGTGGGATAAACAGTAGAAGCATGAAATAGTGAGGTGTTAACTTGAGAAAAAGAATTCCCTCCTTACTGGCAAAAAGACCGCAGACCATGACCTTGCTCTCATGTGATTCAAAGGAGCATTTAAATATACTTCCTGAGTGTGCTTTGCCCAAACTGGACAGCAGGTTGGCCCTACCTCCACTCCCAATAGCTGACACTTGGACGGTTTTTCATTCTGCTCAAGATCTCAGAAGTCTTTTTCCTGGTGTCTTTTTTTTTTTTAATTTAAGCATGTTCCAGTTTTTAAATTTTTATTTATTGCTATAGAAGTAATACCTGTTTGAGGCAAAAACCAAAAGTCTTCCTTTGCCCTCCCCAACCTGCACTCTACCCAGTCACCCCCTCTCACTTCCCTCCCTGGAACTGACCCCTGTCAACAGTTTGGTGTAGGACTTTCAGATCATGTAAACAATGCACTGACAATATACATCATATGGAAGATATGCCTATATGTATTGTGCAGGATAAACATAAGTATATTTTACATAAATGTGATTGTATCTAACTTGCTTTTTTTTCTTAATAATATATTTTGAAGATTTCCCCCCACATTTTCTATTATTTTTCTTTTTTTTTTTTTTAAAGATTTTATTTATTTATTTGAGAGAGAGAGAATGAGAGAAAGCACATGAGAGGGGGGAGGGTCAGAGGGAGAAGCAGACTCCCCGCTGAGCAGGGAGCCCGATGCGGGACTCGATCCCGGGACTCCAGGATCATGACCTGAGCTGAAGGCAGTCACTTAACCAACTGAGCCACCCAGGCGCCCTCTATTATTTTTCTAAGCAACATGGTGTTCTATAACAGGGGTCAGCAAACTATGGCCTAAAGGTCAAATTCAGTCTGTTGCCTGTTTTTGTCATTAAAGTTTTATTGAGATGCAGCTTTCACCCTGCAGTGATGGGAGTTGAGTATTTGCAACAAAGACCTATGGCCTGTAAAGCCTAACATATTTAATATCTGGCCCTTTATAAAAAAAAGTTGCTGACTCTTCTCCCATAGCGTAACTACATGAAAATTTATTTGACTACTTCCTATTGAAAGATAGATTGTTCCCATTTTTTTTCCTCTTATAAACAATGCTACAATGAACATCCTTGCACATTATCTTTGTACATGTGAGTATTTCTGCATAGATTTCCAAAAAGTGGAATTTCTCTATATCTTTTCATTTTCACTGGGCCTTCTGCAATCAGCTTTTTTAAAGATACACAGACTTAGTAACCTTTTATGCTTAGAGGTTATAGTATAATCTTAGGACTAATTATTCCTTTGAGTTTTTGTCTGGCCCACCAGAGAGCCTATATTTATAAGCCAAAGGCAGAAACATGTTCAATGGGCAAAAAGACAGAAAGGTAAGGGGCAAAATAAAGGGAAGGAACCCAGATTTTAGTGTCAAAAAATTTAGCTGTGACTATAGGCAAATTACCTAATTTTTCTGAGCTTCAATTTCTGCATTTGCAAGATTGTCATGAGGTTGAAAGTTAATGTATGCTAAATGTCTGGTAGAGTGTGTATTCGATTCACCATAGCTATTACTACATCACTTCCATTAATATGAAGAAAGAGATGGAGAGAAGAGGTGAAGAAGGAAGGTAACATACCTTGAATTTCTACTATGTGCCAGGTACTCTATAATTATCCATTTATTCCTTCAAGGCAGGTTTTAGTCATAGTTAACCCCATGCTCATCTTCTGCCTTTGTGCCTTTTCATGGAGGGAATGAGCAAATATGACAAATGCTATGCCAAAGGTAATCACTGAATGCCATGTGAATACAGAGGAAGGAACAACTATCTGTACAGGATAATCAAAGAAGGTTAGATAGAGGGGGCAATGTTTGAGTTGGGTTTTAAAGGCTGAATAGGAGTTTGAGAGGCAGAGACAAGCAATCATTTTATTATCTATACCATAAGTCCCTTTGATTGTTAGTCCTTGGATCTCTTAGCCAAGTCAAAATGCTTTTGTTTAGTTAACCTTCTCTTTTTTAGAAAATTAAAGCTGTTTTTCACCTGTGTAACACTGTTTGTGCCTAAATATGGTTCAACCATCTATAACCTAAAATGCAGTTCCTGGGCAGATGGATGAGAAATGCCCCAGAGCAGGAAGCAAGGGAAAGTATTTCTGGAAGGGTACTGGGCTAGGGGAGAGGAAGTATCATTTTTGGAGTGCCCAATATGTGCTACAACTTTACAACTAATACTCTCATTTAGATGTCACAAAAACCATGAGAAGTAGTTTTATTATGTCCATTCTTCAAATGAGGAGAACAAGCTTCAGAACGCATCTAGAATATGTCCAGATTCACACAGCTAGTACATGACAGAGCTAGAAATTAAACAGGAGTCTCCATGATTTCCAAATTGCACCCTCTGACATTCCATCCCTCCTTGGAGATAATGGCCTTTCTGAGGATTAGAGTCTCAACTTAGCACTGAGAGTCAATATGTCAAATCTATTTTTTACCTGCAGAGCCTTTTTCTGAAACAGTACAAACAAAAACAACAACAGTAATGTTTATTCAGTACTTAATATATGCTAAGTACTTTCTGGTTCCTTTCCATGTTGTAAGGCATTTAGCTCTCTGAGGGCAGTAGTATTAACTGCTTTTTACAAATGACTAAACTGAGGCACAGAGAGGTTAAATGATTTGCCCAAGGTCACACAGCTAGGTGTGGCAGAGCTGGGAAATGGGCTCTGTGCTTGGAGTTTTGATAATTGTGCATATTCCTTTGTAATTCACACAACAAATTTTTAGGAGTGCCTTCTCTATGGAAGCACTGTTCTAGGTGCTGATGGAGCTGTCAAAGGGAACCTGGGGGCCTGGCTGAGCCCACTCAGGTTTCCAGTGTTACCCAAAGCAGAGTTTAAGGTACTTTGAGGAACCCTAGGGGTTCACAGAACACAGTTCTAGAAGCTGCTGCTCGGCCCAACAATAACATCTTCCAGAGGATGCTACTTTTGCCTTTCCAGGGCTCTCTCCCAGAAGGTGCCTGCCTTTTTGATTTAGGTACAATATCCTGACCCAGGAAGAAACTCAGAGCGTGTATGATGCCAGGTATTATGGGGGCCAGTGTGAGACAGTATACAACGGGGAATGGAGGGAGCTTCGCTATGACCCCACCTGTGAGCATCTCTACTACGGAGAGGATGAGAAGTACTTCCGGAAGCCCTACAACTTCCTCAAGTACCACTTTGAGGTAAGTCTGCACAGGGCGCTCATAGGCCACTGTAGGGTGGGGGCGGGGAGAGAGAGTTCTGTTCCTGGGGATGGACTCCTAGCTTTGGAAGATTCTATTTCCTGTAGGGCTTGCTGGTGGCTGAAGGTCCCTTTACATCTGCCCCTACACATGCTCGGTGCTGAAGGGCACTGACAGGCAAGGGCAAGGGCAGGGCCAACGAGAGGCAGAACAGAAGTGTGACCATCTTGGCTCCATTCCATAATCAATGAAAACAGATTCGAGGTCCAGTTCTCTGGGCTGCTAGTCAGAAGACCTAGTTCAAGTCGTGCTCTGTTAGACTGTAAGTATTTGAGACCTTGAGCAGCTCCCTGCCCCTCCCTGGGCCCAGCTTCCCAGCATGTAAATTGGGGGTTAGGAGAGGAGGTAGCTGGGCAGTTTTCTGAGCCCAAGGCCCCTGTTTCACCAAGAGCAGCTGCCTACTGATCATCTCCTTTCTTGCTTTGTTTCAAAGTTCCAGTATAGTTAGCGCACAGTGTTATATTAGTTTCAAGTGTACAAAAACACCTCCGCACATCACCCTGTGCTCATCGTAAGTGTACTCTTAATTCTCTTCACCTGTTTCACCCATCCTTCCCCCACCCCCACCTCCCCTCTGGCAACCACCTGCTTGTTCTCTGTATTTAAGAATCTTTTTTGGTTTGTCTCTTTCTTCCTCTGTGCATTTGTTTTGTTTCTTAAGTTCCACATTATGAGCGAAATCACATGGTGTTTGTCTTTTCTCTGATAACTTTCCTTATTTGTCTTTTCTCTGATAACTTTCCTATCTTGGTTTTCCATATGGGATTTTGTTTACAGAAAGGGTTCTGCTGTTGAGAAGCGCTTGCAAGATGCTGTGGATCCCTAAATTCTCTCCATCTCTAAAATTCTGTGCTCTCCTGGGCACTCAGAGCCCCCCATGGCTCATGGCCAGTTCCAGAGCCTACTCCCGACCACTCCTTTCTGTAACCCTCCCCCACTCTGGGTGAGATGTCCACACTGACGGCTTCACCGGATGCTCACCGTGCACCAGATCACATGCTTCCACACAAATCTTCTCATTTAATCCTCACAACAACACAATGAGGTAGATATTATCACTGCCCCATTTTAGATAGGAAGAAGACCGAGAGACTCAGAGGGAGAAAGTGTCAGGCCCAAAGGCCTACTGCAGTAGGTGGCAGAGACAAGATTCAAACCCAGATCTAGGTCAACGGAGCCCCGGCTCTATGTCACTTAGAAGGGAAGACAAGTTATACACATTGTGTCCATATAGTCATGTGCATTCTATCTTTACAGAGAGATGGTAGGATCCAAGGATTCTGAACAATTACTAGTCACATCCCCCCTCCCTCAACTTTCTCAAGAGAAAAATACTGACAGTAGAACAAAGCCAGGCTCATGGTCCCCCTCCCCTCCCCCCCAGCTTCCACCGCTGCTATCAGCCTCTGGCAAGCCGAGCTGGAAGACAAAGACGACACCGTTTCCCTAACCCTGAGGATGCTCTGGCGCTTACGTGTCCAGCAAGACAGACTAGGCTATGCCGTGACAACAAAGGATTCTGAAATCTCAGTGCTTTAAAGCAACAATGCCCTATGCTATGCATCCATCCCAAGGTGGAAGGAGCACTCATCATCAAAGACACTCGGGACCCAAACGAATGGAGGCTCCATCTCAACACATGCTCTCGTGATTGCCGAGCGAACCACTCATGTGCTCTTAAGCCTTGTTCTCTCAGCTCAGACCAGGCACAAGACCATGCCTCCATTAAAGCCGGCAGAGACACACAACCCTACCATGTGCCTGGAATGAAAGAACCTTGCATTTGTGGGCAGCACGAGAGCATACCTCTGCCTAGAGCTCCCACCACTCGTTCGGCTTCCTTGCCCCTTTCCTCCCAGATCCACACCCAGACGTGGCTTTCTGGATGTCTCCACTGCAGAGACAGGTGACCTTCTCTACAGGAAAGATAAGTCAGCTGGAAAAAAAATCCGTACTCGGAACAATACAGCATTTTATCAGAATCATGAGTGTGTGTATTTAAATAAATATTTTAACACTGCCACTAAGCAACAAATAAACTAACTGCTATATTTTCGGTATTTTAGTGAGTGAGCAGCAATCTGATGCCTGGAGTAGCCTTTTAAAATAATTATTGATAAGAATCTGCTTTGTGATATTTTACAGAGCAAAGATTTAAATATTAAGCACAAATTGGAATATAACTCTGTGTGCACAAAGCTAACATCTGTTTGCTTCTTTTCAGGCCCTGGCAGATACTAGACTCTCCTCAGAGTTGTACGATGATGCACGTGACCTTCTTTCTAAAGTAAAAAATGACAAGTCTGTGTCGGCCGGAGTAACTGTTGGTGTGGGCCCTATAAGCAGCCCTGTAACACTGGATGTGGATGTATCCGGGTCACGAGACTCTTCGTTCTTGAATGAGTTAAACAAGTATAATAAGAAGGTATTAAAGCATAATGCCTGTGTCAAACAGTATTCCATAATCTTAAACTGAACATGCATTACCTTAACTGCATTAAAAAGTACAGTAGTAATTGAACCTGCATTTGCCTGTGTAATTGGAAATGTCTGATCAGTGGTAATCATGTTTGTTTTTCTTACTATGCTTTTGCACACAGAATCATCACAAAGGGAATAAAATTGAATGATAAGAGTAGAACTCTTATCGCCTCACCCCATTCTTTTTCATGGTTACCTGGAGCAAACAGGGAAATACTTAGAATAGTAATGTCTTAAAGAGAAAGCCAGGCCCTGTAAACTAGGTTGGGAAGAATTCGAAAGCGAGCCTTGCTTTTCGGAATAGATTGGAGGACTGGTGTGCTCTGTCAATCATTCATTGATTCATCAAACATTCACCACTAACTTCCTATTAACCTGAGCAACCAGGCAATGCTCCTTTGAGGGAGGGACGTCCACCTAAACCGGGGTCTAAAGACCAGTACAGGTTGTCCCGATGAAGGGAGGTGGGAGTCAGCCAAGGGTATTCTGGGCCTGGGAAACAGCAGTATGTGAAGTCCTGGGGATGACAGGTGGCCTCACACTAATGTGGGATTGCAAGGACTTCAACCAGCTGACGCACAGGGTGGGAAGGGAACCTAGGGAGTGATGAGGATGGAGAAATCGTCAGGGGCCAGAAATATTTACTCAATTGATTCAAAGTTTACCAAAATGCCGCAACAATATTGATGCCAGCACTGTGGGTTTAGCTGGGGCCCAAAAAATTATTCTGGATGATGAAAATACAGTTATGAAAATTAACTTATTCAACAAATACAGATTTCCATTCTGGAGCTTTTCCACCAAGTTAGCTATTGCTCTAAAGGGAAAGAATTGTTCTGAGATCTGGCTATTACATGGTCATGTGGACTTTTCTCAAAGCAGATGGTCTTTTCAAAATTTCACTATCACTTTGGATCAAGGTTTACTTGGAAGTAATGCCCATGCACAATCCTCTTCCTCTTAATTTTTTTTTTTTTTTTTTAGAGAGGGAGAGCGCAAGAGAGCCTGAGCAAGGAAGGGGCAGAGGGAGAGAGAGAGAATCCTAAGTGGGCTCCATGTCCAGCACGGAGCTCAGTGTGGGGCTCGATCCCACAACCCTGAGGTCATGACCTGAGCCAAAACCAAGAGTCGGATGCTTAACAGACTAAGCCACCCAGGCACCCCAATCCCATTCCTCTTGAGCCAATCCAAAATTATCCCAGTTTTGTCTCTTTTTTATTATCTCAGGAGCTTGCTTTTCTTTATTCCTTAATAGTACAAGATTACCACTAGAACGTAAGCTCCATGATGGCAGGGGCCTATCTCATTCAAGATTACGTCCTCTGCTCCTGGCATAATGCAAGTGACTATAGGCTCTTACAGATCCTTGTTCAGTAAGTTACATCAATAGCTAAGGTCAGCACTTCATGTCATCAAAGATATTCTTAAGCATAATTGTGAGTGGATATGGAATACTTGTGCAGGAGGTTGCATCATGCAGTGTTGTAATTAGAGCAGAGTAATTAGTGGAGGTGACAATGGACTGGGGGCAGAACAGAGTGAGCAACATCATGAAGCACATTGCAGGAACCAACCCAGATGAGAGTGGAGGAGAAGAGGACCTGAACAGGGGCAGTGGGAACAGAGAGGCAGGCATGAGAGAAGCAGCCAGGCACACACTGGTGTTTCATATATGCCTGTAAAATAGAATAATACTAACGTATTTATGCTCATGTGTTTACATGTAAATATATATTTCCCACAGCTACTAAATGCTACCTTTCGCATTATGTCATGTAGTAACATGTGCACTCTGTTTCTTCTCGTCCCTTATTCCATGGTGGTGGTTGCTGGCAGAAATATAATTTCCTGAGAATTTTCACAAAGGTGCAGACTGCTCATTTTAAGATGAGGAGGGACAATATTGTGCTGGATGAAGGCATGCTGCAAACGCTAATGGAGCTCCCAGAGCAGTACAATTATGGCATGTATGCCAAGTTCATCAATAACTATGGCACTCATTACATAACGTCTGGATCAATGGGTGGCGTTTATGAATATATCCTGGTGCTTGACAGAGAAAAAATGGAATCACTTGGTAAGTAGGACAGAAGCTTTACATACACAGTGGCCAATGCATATGCCAGGATGTGGTTTGCAGTTTTCTGAGCACTGACTATGAGCCATGTGTGATCTCATGGGGGACAACCGTGTAAGGTAACATAGCTAATACTTGTGTAGGAGGTTGCATAGGGCAGTGCTGTAATTAGAGCAGGGAGACATGTGGAGGTGATAATGGACTGGGGGTGGCACAGGGGGAGGAGCACCAAGAAGTATGTTGTAGTAAGCACTGCAGTTCAGAGTATTATTATTTACAGGGAACTGAGGTCCAGAAGGGTGAAATGACATGCTAGGAAGCATCACAAACAGGATTTAAACTCAGGCTTGTCTGGCTGCCCCAAACTATGTTTTCTATTACACTATAGTTACCTCTTTGATAATAAACAATATTTGGGATTTTGTTATTTAAAATGTTAAAACTTATAAATATAGATTCTTAGTTAATGGAACTGCCATATAATCAGTCCGTGATGCTAGAAACCTGCAGTCATCCAAGATTCCTCCTCCTTTACTCTGTAGATCTCAAAGAACCGTCAGTTCTGGCTCTGGAACAGCCCTCACTCCACCCCTCTCCTCCACCTTCACTCCCACAGTGGTAGGCTGTGCAGGAGTGGGTTCCCACCTGTCACTTATCACTGCATTGGCTCCAAAATCTAGGGGAAGGCTCACCTCTGCAATCCATTCTCAACAACTGCTCCCAGAATGATCTTTCTGCTTTACTGATACAGTGATATCACTTCTTTGTCTAAAATCCTGAATGGTTAAACTCCTTAGCATGGCATCAAGAGCCTTCATGGTCTCACTCAGAATGGTTAGAACAGTGATTCTCGAAGTGTGGATTTTAACTGCAGCATCAGCATCACCTGGGAACCTGTTAGAAATGTAAATTCTCAGGATCCCATCCCAAACCTACTAAATCAGAAACTGGTAAGATGACCCAGTGGTCTGTGTTTTGATCAGTCCTCCAGGTGATTCTGATGCTCACTACAGTTTGAGAATGACTGACCTAGTCAATGAGTGAGTAGAAGGCTGAGAAATCTATCCCTACTTCAAAGCTAAATTAAAATTCCCAGTTTCAAGAAGTTTCCCTGACTGCACCAGCCCATGCTGTCTGTTTCTTTCCTTCAGCACATTCATGTAAACTCCACACTCTTTAATCTTCAAAAGATAATTTTCCAAATTGTAATATTTTTCTCATCTAGATAGCAAGATCTTTGAAAGCAAGAATTATGTCCGACACTTCTTTATCTCTTTAGCACTCAGCACAGCATTAAGGAAATAGTGAATGTATAAAACAAGACATGGAGTTTGAAAGGGGGCATTAATTTAGATTCCTGATTAGGGTCATTCATTAATTCATCCATCTATCCATGTATTCATTCTTTTATAATTCAAATATCTCTTGACTCTCTATTATGTATTTGTGCTAGAGATACAATGGTAAGCAAATCTAAATATGGTCTCCACCCTCCTGCAGCAGAGTACTTCCTTCCTAATAGCAGGTCTTAAAATCAATGTACGGTTCACAAACAACATCTTAACAACAACAAAGGAGAGACTAGAGAATATCATAGAGGATTACAGGTAGTGAATATAAGTTACTGCTTCAAGAAATTTTTTCCAGTTATACACGTATGGAGTCATGATACAAAACAAACAGTTTATGATAGGTCAATATAAAAAAGGAGTTTGAGAGGGTGGAGCAAGATGGCGGAGGAGTAGGAGACCTGGATTTCGTCTGGTCTCAGGAATTCAGCTGGATAGGGATCAAACCATTCTGAACACCTACAAACTCAACAGGAGATCCAAGAAAAGAAGAGCAACAACTCTCTCATGAGAAAAGCGACCACTTTCTGGAAGGTAGGACGTGCGGAGAAGTGAATCCGAGGCGATATTCGGGAGGATAGACAGCGGGGGAGGGGCCTCCGGCGGCCGCTTCTGGCAAGTGATAGAACCACGGAGCACACAATATCGGAACTTTTAGAAGTCGGCTCCACTGAGGGAAGTCGCCCCAGTGGCTAAGCGGGGGGTGGAACCCTCCGGGACAGTGTGGTCTCAGGACCCTCGGGGTCACAGAAAGACCGGGGGTGCCTGAGTGTGGCAGAGCTCCCAGGTATCGGAGCAGGGAAGCCGGCTGCAGAGGCGGAGCCCAGGCGCGGGCTCTCAGCTCGGGGTTGCCATAAACCGTGATCCAGGGCACAGTCGGGCCACTGCTCCTCCAGCAGGGACCCAACAAGCGGCAGATCCGGGGAGACTCACCTTCCTCCCCCGGGAGGAGCCACGTGGGAGCGCACCGCAGGGATCTGCTGGGTTTGGAGACTCCGCACGGGGTCGGGTGCCAGAGATAGAAATGCGCGGTCACAGGCGGGGTGAGCATGGAGTGCGGCTGGAGACCGGGGAGACGGGAGTGACTGACGGCTTTTCTCTGGGGGCTCACTGAGGAGCGGGGCCCCGAGTTCTCGGCTCCTCCACGGCGGAGATTGGGAGGCCGCCATTTTCACTCTCTGCCTCCAAAGCTGTACGGAAAGCTCGCAGGGAACAAAAGCCCCGGAGAGCAAACACGAGCAGATTACTTAGCCGGGAGGGGGCAAGGGCAGGGCAATTCTGCCTCCGGCAGAGACATTTGGAAACCACGGCAACAGGCCCCTCCCCAGGAGATCAGCGAGAACAGCCAGCCAAGACCAAGTTTACCCATCAATGAGAACAGCAGAACTCCAGCGCTAGGGGAATACTGCACATAGAATTCATGGCTTTTTTACCATGATTCTTTAGTCTTTCAAAGTTAATTTTTTTTAACTGTCTTTTTTTCTTTTTTTTCTTTCTGAATTTTTCTTTTTCCCTTTTTCAACCAACATCTTATCAATCCCTCTTTTTAAAAAAAACATTTTTATTTTTCATTTTTAGAGTCATATTCTTTTTTTTTTTTTAAAGATTTTATTTATTTATTTGAGACAGAGAGAATGAGAGAGACAGAGAGCACATGAGAGAGGGGAGGGTCAGAGGGAGAAGCAGGCTCCCTGCCGAGCAGGGAGCCCGATGCGGGACTTGATCCAGGGACTCCAGGATCATGACCTGAGCCGAAGGCAGTCGCTTAACCAACTGAGCCACCCAGGCGCCCTAGAGTCATATTCTATCCCTTCATAGTAGTTACCCGTATTTTTGGCTTATATATATAAGTTGTTATCTCTTTAAAATTTTGAGATAGTTTCTTCTAACAGATCAAAATATACCCTAAATCTCTAGTATATGGTGTTTTCTATTCCCCTGCCTGATCACATCCTCTCCCTTTTTTTTTTCTTTTTTTAAATCCTCTTCTTTCTTTTTTCAAATAACTTCTTACCAATTCCTTTTATAAAATTTTTTATAATTTCCATCTTTACAGTCATATTCCATCCCTTCATCATATCAACCCTTATTTTTGTACATATATAAGTTTTTCTTTCTTTAAAATTTTGGGAGGCACTTTCTTCTAAAAGACCAAAATACACCCCAAATCTAGTGTGTGGCACTGATCTATATACCAGCCTGATCATATTTGATCACATTCTGGTTTTTTTGTTGTTGTTGTTTTGCTTTGTTTGTTTTTGTTTTTATCTTTATTTTTTCTTTTTTTTCTTTTTCTTTTTTCTCTCTTTCCCTTTCTTTTCCCACTGCTTCAGGTTTTTTCTGATTTGTTTAGAGTATATTTTCTGGGGACGTTGTTACTCTGCTAGCATTTTGTTCTCTCATTAATCTATTCTCCTCTGCACAAAATGACAAGACGGAAAAAATCACCTCAACAAAAAGAACAAGAGGTAGTACCGACCGCCAGGGACCTACTCAATACGGACATTAGTACAATGTCAGATCTAGAGTTCAGAATCATCACTTTAAAGATACTAGCTGGGCTTGAAAAAAATATGGAAGTTATTAGAGAAACCCTTTCTGGAGAAGTAAAAGAACTAAAATCCAACCAAGTAGAAATCAAAAAGGCTATTAATGAGGTGCAATCAAAAATGGGGGCGCTAACTGCTAGAATAAATGAGGCAGAAGAGAGAATCAGTAATATAGAAGATGAAATGATGGAAAATAAAGAAGCTGAGAAAAAGAGAGATAAACAACTACTGGATCACGAGGGCAGAATTTGAGAGATAAGCGATACCATAAGACGAAACAACATTAGAATAATTGGGATCCCAGAAGAAGAAGAAAGAGAGGGGCAGAAGGTATAATGGAGCAAATTATAGCAGAGAACTTCCCTAATTTGGGGAAGGAAACAGGCATGAAAATCCAGGAAGCACAGAGAACCCCTCTAAAATCAATAAAAATAGGTCAACACCCCGACATCTAATAGTAAAACTTACGAGTCTCATAGACAAAGAGAAAATCCTGAAAGCAGTTCGGGAGAAGAGATATGTAACCTACAAGGGTAGAAACATTAGATTGGCAACAGACCTATCCACAGAGACCTGGCAGGATATATTCAGAGCACTAAATGAGAAAAATATGCAGCCAAGAATACTATATCCAGCTAGGCTGTCATTGAAAATTGAAGGAGAGATAAAAAGCTTCCAGGACAAACAAAAACTAAAGGAATTTGCAAACACAAAACCAGCCCTACAGGAAATCTTGAAAGGGGTCCTCTAAGCAAAGAGAGAGCCTAAAAGCAACATAGACCAGAAAGGAACACAGACAATATACGGTAACAGTCACCTTACAGGCAATACAATGGCACTAAATTCCTATCTTTCAATAGTTACCCTGAATGTAAATGGGCTCAATGCCCCAATCAAAAGACACAGGCTATCAGACTGGATTAAAAAACAAGACCCATCGATATGCTGTCTGCAAGAGACTCATTTTCGACCCAAAGACAGCCCCAGATTGAAAGTGAGGGGGTGGAAAACCATTTACCATGCTAAAATGACACACTGGACCAAATGGACTTTACAGACATATTCAGAACATTCCACCCCAAAGCAACGGAATACACATTCTTCTCTAGTGCCCATGGAACATTCTCCAGAATAGATCACATCCTAGGTCATAAATCAGGTCTCAACCGGTACCAAAAGATTGGACTCATTCCCTGCCTATTTTCAGACCACAATGCTTTGAAACTAGAGCTCAATCACAAGACAAAAGTCAGAAAGAACTCAAATACATGGAGGCTAAAGAGCATCCTACTGAAGAACGAATGGGTCAACCAGGAAATTAAAGAAGAATTAAAAAAATACATGGAAACCAATGAAAATGAAAACACAACTATTCAAAATCTTTGGGATGCAGCAAAAGCAGTCCTAAGAGGAAAGTATATAGCAATACAAGCCTTTCTCAAGAAGCAAGAAAGGTCTCAAGTATACAACCTAACCCTACACCTAAAGGAGCTGGAGAAAGAACAGCAAATAAAGCCTAAACCCAGCAGGAGAAGAGAAATAATAAAGATCAGAGCAGAAATCAATGAAATAGAAACTAAAAGAACAGTAGAACAGATCAACGAAACTAGGAGCTGGTTCTTTGAAAGAATTAACAAGATTGATAAACCCCTGGCCAGACTTATCAAAAAGAGAAGAGAAATGACCCACATCAACAAAATCATGAATGAAAGAGGAGAGATCACAACCAACACCAAAGAAATACAAACAATTCTAAGAACATATTATGAGCAACTCTATGCCAGCAAATTAAATAACCTGGAAGAAATGGATGCATTCCTAGAGATGTACCAACTACCAAAACTGAACCAGGATGAAATAGAAAACCTGAACAGACCTATAACCACTAAGGAAATTGAAGCAGTCATCAAAAATCTCCCAAAAAACAAAAGCCCAGGGCCAGATGGCTTCCCAGGGGAATTCTACCAAACATTTCAAGAAGAATTAATACCTATTCTTTTGAAACTGTTCCAAAAAATAGAAATGGAAGGAAAACTTCCAAACTCGTTTTATGAGGTCAGCATTACCTTGATCCCAAAACCAGACGAAGACCCCATCAAAAAGGAGAATTACAGACCAATATCCCTGATGAACATGGATGCAAAAATTCTCACCAAAATACTAGCCAATAGGATCCAACAGTACATTAAAAGGATTATTCACCATGACCAAGTGGGATTTATCCCTGGGCTGCAAGGTTGGTTCAACATCCGCAAATCAATCAATGTGATACAATACATTAACAAAAGAAAGAACAAGAATCATATGATCCTCTCAATAGATGCAGAAAAAGCTTTCGACAAAGTACAGCATCCTTTCTTGATCAAAACTCTTCAGAGTATAGGGATAGAGGGTACATACCTCAATATCATAAAAACCATCTATGAAAAACCTACAGCGAATATCATTCTCAATGGGGAAAAACTGAGAGCTTTCCCCCTAAGGTCAGGAACGCGGCAGGGATGTCCACTATCACCACTGCTATT
Source organism: Neomonachus schauinslandi (assembly GCF_002201575.2). Taxonomy (NCBI): domain Eukaryota; kingdom Metazoa; phylum Chordata; class Mammalia; order Carnivora; family Phocidae; genus Neomonachus; species Neomonachus schauinslandi. Next base: position 44,809,263 of record NC_058406.1, read on the forward strand.
CAACATAGTATTGGAAGTCCTAGCCACAGCAATCAGACAACAAAAAGAAATCAAAGGCATCCAAATTGGCAAGGAAGAAGTCAAACTCTCACTCTTTGCAGATGATATGATACTTTATGTGGAAAACCCAAAAGACTCCACCCCAAAACTGCTAGAACTCATACAGGAATTCAGTAAAGTGGCAGGATATAAAATCAATGCACAGAAGTCAGTGGCATTCCTATACACCAACAACAAGACAGAAGAAAGAGAAATTAAGGAGTCGATCCCATTTACAATTGCACCCAAAACCATAAGATACCTAGGAATAAATCTAACCAAAGAGACAAAGGATCTGTACTCAGAAAACTATAAAATACTCATGAAAGAAATTGAGGAAGACACAAAGAAATGGAAAAACGTTCCATGCTCATGGATTGGAAGAACAAATATTGTGAAGATGTCAATGCTACCTAGAGCAATCTACACATTCAATGCAATCCCCATCAAAATACCATCCACTTTTTTCAAAGAAATGGAACAAATAATCCTAAAATTTGTATGGAACCAGAAAAGACCCCGCATAGCCAGAGGAATGTTGAAAAAGAAAAGCAAAGCCGGCGGCATCACAATCCCGGACTTCCAGCTCTATTACAAAGCTGTCATCATTAAGACAGCATGGTACTGGCACAAAAACAGACACATAGATCAATGGAACAGAATAGAGAGCCCAGAAATGGACCCTCAACTCTATGGTCAACTCATCTTCGACAAAGCAGGAAAGAATGTCCAATGGAACAAAGACAGTCTCTTCAACAAATGGTGTTGGGAAAATTGGATAGCCACATGCAGAAGAATGAAACTGGACCATTTCCTTCCACCACACACAAAAATAGACTCCAAATGGTTGAAAGACCTCAATGTGAGACAGGAGTCCATCCAAATCCTAAAGGAGAACACAGGCAGCAACCTCTTTGACCTCAGCCGAAGCAACTTCTTCCTAGAAACATCGCCAAAGGCAAGGGAGGCAAGGGCAAAAATGAACTATTGGGACTTCATCAAGATAAAAAGCTTTTGCAAAGCAAAGGAAACAGTCAACAAAACCAAAAGACAACCGACAGAATGGGAGAAGATATTTGCAAATGACATATCAGATAAAGGGCTAGTATCCAAAATCTATAAAGAACTCATCAAACTCAACACCCAAAGAACAAAGAATCCAATCAAGAAATGGGCAGAAGACATGAACAGACATTTTTCCAAAGAAGACATCCAAATGGCCAACAGACACATGGAAAAGTGCTCAATATCGCTCGGCATCAGGGAAATCCAAATCAAAACCTCAATGAGATACCACCTCACACCAGTCAGAATGGCTAAAATTAACAAGTCAGGAAACGGCAGATGTTGGCGGGGATGCGGAGAAAGGGGAACCCTCCTACACTGTTGGTGGGAATGCAAGCTGGTGCAGCCACTCTGGAAAACTGTATGGAGGTTCCTCAAAAAGTTGAAAATAGAGCTACCATATGATCCAGCAATTGCACTACTGGGTATTTCCCCCAAAGATACAAAAGTAGGGATCCGAAGGGGTACGTGCACCCCGATGTTTATAGCAGCAATGTCCACAATAGCCAAACTGTGGAAAGAGCCAAGATGTCCATCAACAGATGAATGGATAAAGAAGAGGTGGTATATATATACAATGGAATATTATGCAGCCATCAAAAGGAATGAGATCTTGCCATTTGCAATGACGTGGATGGAACTGGAGGGTATTATGTTGAGTGAAATAAGTCAAACAGAGAAAGACATGTATCATATGATCTCACTGATATGAGGAATTCTTAATCTCAGGAAACAAACTGAGGGTTGCTGGAGTGGGGAGTGGGGTGGGAAGGATGGGGTGACTGGGTGATAGACACTGGGGAGGGTATGTGCTCTGGTAAGTGCTGTGAATTGTGCAAGACTGTTGAATCTCAGATCCGTACCTCTGAAACAAATAATGCAATATATGTTAAAAAAAAAAAAAAAGGAAGAAGAAGGTAGCGGGAGGGGAAGAATGAAGCGGGGGAAATCAGAGGGGTAGACGAACCATGAGAGACGATGGACTCTGAAAAACAAACAGGGTTCTAGAGGGGAGGGGGGTGGGAGGATGGGTTAGCCTGGTGGTGGGTATTGAGGAGGGCACATTCTGCATGGAGCACTGGGTGTTATGCACAAACAATGAATCATGGAACACTTCATCTAAAACTAATGATGTAATGTATGGGGATTAACATAAGAATAAAAAAAACCATAAAAAATAAAAAAGGAGTTTGAAAAACTTAATTCAAGTGGCTTTTAAAAGAATCATTCAAAAATGTAAGGAAGGAAACATGGTTATTAACATTTGTTGAGGACCTACTAGGTTCCAGGTGCTGTTGCATACATTCTCATTTTGTTTTCTTGACAACACTTGGAGGTTGGTATTATCCCAGTTTTAGCCCATAAATGCTGAGGCTCCTCAGGGAGGTTAATTACTTTGCCCAGAGCTGCAGGAAGCTGGCGTCAGAGCCCTGGACCTATGGTCTTTCCACCATGTGGTCCTGGGTAGAGCCTTTCATTTGGGCTCTGTCTTTGATGTTGGATTACTAATTAATTGTCTGGGGTGTCTCATGGCCCCTCCTCTTTAAAATCTGTGAGGCAGAAATGGGCTTCCAATGTGGTTAATATTCAAAAGGAGCCCACCAACAAATTGTCCCAGGGATAATTACCTCAGCTCTGTTTATAGAAAACCATATGTCGATAATAGCACAATTTGCTATTTGTGAAGAGCTGATTTTCTATAAATCCGGAAAGTTAGTGTTGCTTTTCTATAAATATGGAAATGTGCTAATCATCACCTCATCTGCTGGAGACCGCTAATAAATCAGAATTCCATTTACATATTAACCTACAAAGAACAAAAATATCTACCTTCTTTCCCTTTGACAAATAGAATCATGCACACCCTTCTCTCCATATTTGATATTTGTCTAGTTTCTTCTTTTTCTCTGTCATCCTCCATCTCTCTCTTTCTCTTTGGGTGCCTTTCTTTCTCTCTCTCTCTCTCTCTCTCTCTTTCCTCTTTGTTACAGTCTTTTGCTGTGTATCTTTGATCCATATCAAATAATAATATTTATATTCTATAAAATGCTTGTTCCTAAGAAACACCCCGTGTGGTGTACGTTCATGTCCTCAAAGAGACGAGCTTGGTATGGAACGATTAAAGTGAACACACTGGCTGCTTTGCTCTGGAGGAATCTTTTGTCCTTGGGTTTGCCTCAGATCCTCTCTGGGTTCACCCCAGAGGATGCACAAGGCTGTTTTCTTCTCATGTATCCTTTAGATAAAATGCTTCTCCCTCAAAGGCAGCATGAAACCATGCAACAAAAATAAAAGGATGTCTTACAGTTTTCAGTGTAAGGTCTTATAAAAGTCTCTGAAATGGTAGGACATTGATGAAAGAAATTGAAGAAGATACAAATAAATGGAAAGATATTCTGTACTCACGGATTGGAAGAATACTGTTAAAATGTCCATACTACCTACAGATACAATGCAATCCCTATCAAAATTCCAAGGACATATTTTTCAGAGAACTAGAACAAATGATTCTAAAAATTGTGCAGAACCACAGAAGACCTCGAATAGTCAAAACATTCTTGAGAAAGAACAACAAAGCTGGAGACATCACACTCCCTGGTTTCAAACTATATTACAAAGCTATAGTAATCAAAACAGTATGGTATTGGCATAAAAACAGATACACTGATCAATGGAACAGAATAGAAAGCCCAGAAATAAACCCACACATGTATGGACAATTAATTTACAGCAGAAGAGGCAAGAATAACCAATGGAGAAAGAAAATTCTCTTTAATAAACGCTGTTGGGAAAACCAGACCACTGTTTTATACTATATACAAAAATCAACTCAAATGGTTTAAAGACTTGAATGTAAGACCTGAACCATAAGACTCCTAGAAGAAAACATAGGCAGGAAGCAATTGGTCTTGGCAATTTTTTTGGATCTGCCTCCAAAGGCAAGGGAAACAAATACAAAAATAAACAAATGGGACTCGGCCCAACTATAAAGCTTCAGCTCAGTGAAGAAATCATCGACAAAATGAAAAGGTAACCTACTAAATGGGAGAAAATATTTGCAAATGATATATCTGATAAGGGGTTCATACCCAAAGTATATAAAAAACTGATTCCACTTAAGAACAAGAAAATAAAAAATCCAATTAAAAAGTGGGCAGAAAATCTGAAGACATTTTTCTAGAGAAGATGTAGAGATGACCAACAGGCACATGAAAAGATGCTTGACATCACTAATTATTAGGGAAATGCAATCAAACCCACAATGAGATATCACCTTACAGCTGTCAGAATGGCTATTATCAAAAAGACATAAGGGTGCCTCTATCTTTTTTAAAAAGTTAGTATTTTCATTTTCTTTGTATAGATACTGAGTTGTGGAATTGCTGGATCATGTGGTATAACTCTATTTTTTGAGGAACCTCCATACTGTTTTTGCCTATTTGCCTTTTTTTGGTGAGAACATTTAAGTTTTATTCTTTTAGCAAGTTTCAATTATATGATACAGTGTTATCAACTACAATCCCCATGTTATACATCAGAACTTATTCATCTTATAACTAAAATCTGTACCCTTTCAAAAACTTCTCCCTTTTTCTCCCACCCTCAGCTCTGGTAATCACTTTTCTGCTCTCAGTTTCTATGATATTGATTTTTTTTTTTTTTTTGGCTCCACCATGCAGTATTTGTCTATGTCTGCCTTCTTTCTTTTTTTAAAAGATTTTATTTATTTATTTGATAGAGATAGCGAGAGCAGGAACACAAGCAAGGGGAGTGGGAGAGAGAGAAGCAGGCTTCCTGCCGAGCAGGGAGCCTGATGCCGGGCTCGATCCCAGGACTCTGGGATCATGACCTGAGCTGAAGGCAGACGGTTAATGACTGAACCACCCAGGTGCCCCTGTCTGCCTTATTACACTTATCATAATGTCTTCCAGGTTCATTTATGTTGTCACAAATGACAGGATCTCCTTCTTTTTAAAGGCTGGGTAATATTCCATTGGATATCTGTACCACATTTTCTTTATCCATTCATCTGTTGACTTACATTGTTTCCATATTTTGGCTAATCTGAATAATGCTGCTGTGAACATGGGAGTATAGATGTATTTTCTAGATAATGATTTCATTTCCTTTGCATGTATTCACAAAAGTCGGATTGCTGGATATATAGGTAGTTCTATTTTTAATTTCTTGCGGCGCCTCCATTCTGTTTTCCGTGGTGGCTGTACAAGTTTACATTCCCACCAACAGCACACAGGGTTCCCTTTATTCCACACCCTCTCCTGCATTTGTGATCACTTATCTTTTGATAATAGATATCCTAACAGGTGTGAAGTGATATCTCACTGTGGTTTTGATTTGCATTTCCCTGATGATGAGTGATGTTGAGCATCTTTTCATGCCTTTGGCTGTTTTATGTATCTTCTTACTTAATCTTCCAAAGATCTCTGCAAGAGGAGAGGTTTCCTTACTTCTACAGATGAAGGAAATGAGGCTGTAAACCTCTATCATTAGTAAATGAAAAAATACATGAGTTATTTTGAGTTATAGTCCAGGCTTCTTTCCCTTTTATCCCAGCTGCCTTTGTCCAGACTCACAATCTGGGAATAATTCTGACTTCCTCCCTCTCTCCTCATATGTCTCATTACGTCCTCAGTACCTACCCTCCGGGCCTTCCGCTTCAGTGCCTTGACTGTTGCTCACCAGGTTATGCTGTGTTTTCTCTGCCAGTTCCCTCCACCCATGCTGACATGTAAAATGAGAAAAGTATCAGAAGTTAGTGGATATTCCATAAATATCTTTGGAACAAAGATGGTAGTGGTCTGCTCTGGACTCCTGTTTTGTGGTTAATGGAGATAGGTTCTAACACATCTGTTTCAGCTTCTGTGCCCTTTGTCTTTCAAAACATAACAGGAAATAGAGTGTCCCATCAGCATCTAAGAATCTAGGTAAATCTGATTGATACCTTTATCAGGGATGCTATAATGGAAACCGTGCATGGAATAGAAAGTAAACGAATGGTCCTCAAGACTCTAAAGGTTCATGATTATATGGATTTTGGCCATTTGAAAGAACTCTGCAAAGACCTTGTGGAAAGTGACATCTATTGATGCTTTGCCTGTGAAGGAAACCAGCAGCACTGTCTGGCCCCATGAAAGCCAGCAGGCAGTGTGGTAGTAAAAATATTTTTTCCAACAGAGGTATCTTTGCTTTTCATGTAGGCACTGCCATCTGAAAGCTAATACTTTATGTCTCTGAATCTCAGTTTTCCCATCACTAATATATGGGCAATAGCCTACTTTTTTTTAAATTTTATTTTATTATGTTAATCACCATACATTACATCATTATTATTATTTTTTTTTAAAGATTTCACTTATTTGACAGAGAGAGACACAGCAAGAGAGGGAACACAAGCGGGGGGAGCGGGAGAGGGAGAAGCAGGCTTCCCGTGGAGCAGGGAGCCCGATGCGGGGCTCGATCCCAGGACCCTGGGATCATGACCTGGGCCGAAGGCAGACGCTTAACGACTGAGCCACCCAGGCGCCCCTACATCATTAGTTTTTGATGTAGTGTTCCATGATACATTGTTTGCGTGTAACAGTAAAACACCGTCCAAACAGTAGTTACTATTATAGATTCCAGTTGTAGGTGGGGTCAGTAGGCCATAAAGTCATGTGATCAAGGACTATAGAAGGAAAACATATGCTAGTGTCATGGTAAAAAGGAACCTAAACTTGGGAGTCAGACACATGTGGTGTGCATCTTGGTTCCACCAGTTAGTAGCTGCATGACCTTGATCAGGGTACTTAATTTCTCTAAACCTCAGCTTTTCAAGACCAAACAAAAAGGTTTGTTTGAGAATAATTCTAACCACATCTTCCATAGTAAGTGTTTAGATATTTTTCCCCCTTGAATGCAGGATAATAGTAGCGTAGCCCAGTGGTTGAACACATGGGCTCTGTCACTTACTAGCTGTGTGATCATGGGCAGGTTATTTAGTCATTTTAAGTCTCAATTTCTTCACCTGTTAAGCTGGAAGTATTAATGGCTTTTATCTCACAGAGTAAATGAGTGAGGAATGAGTGAACATATGCACAGAAGATATTTAGTACAGTGCTCAGCCTCTAACAAGCACCCAATAAATATCAATTGCTGGAAAAGGTTCCGAATCAGAACCTTTGCCTGGATTCAAATCTCACCTCCACCATTTATTAGCCAAGTGACCTTCAGGCAAATTAGTTATCCTCTTCATGCCTCAGTTTTCTGTTCTTCTAAATGAGACAATGATAGTAGCTACTTCATAGGATTCTTGTGAATATGAAATGAAACTATTTATGTGAGCAAGTGGCCCAGCGCCTGGCATATAGTAAGAGTTAGAAAACGTTACCTGTAGTTGCTGTACTATGGTGGTTCTTTTATTACCACATGCTTTATTTTATTCCCAGGTTTTCAGTTATTAACTCTGTAATGTTAACTGCCCTCTCATCTGTAAAGTGAGGATAACAAGAAAACCTGTCTCATAGGGCACTGCAATTGGTCAGCTCTGAAACAGTCTTCAAATGGAAAGGAAATCATTATCATTGTGTCCAGCCTGCAGTGGCCAGTGCTTTTGCTGCAGACTTGGAGCCTCAGCAATCATGCCTTCTCCTCCCCCTGCCCATTTTTTTTTTTTTTTTTGATCAAGGTCATTCATTTCTGTCCCTGGAACTTCATCCAGTTTTGGAGGGACTGCTTCTCCCATTCATCAAGGTCACTTTGAATTCTCATCACTATCTTTCAAAGTGTTAACAACTCTGCCCAAATCAGTGCCTGTGTTCCATCATTCCTCCCCCTGATGGATGCCAGATAACAGTGACCCTGGGAAAGACCCTTCCAGCGAGAGCACAGTACATTCTGCCTGTCATTGATCATCACCTTCCAGCTAGGGGCCCTGGACCAGCTGGTCTACCACCTAACTCAGAGAGTAGAAGAAGCCACAGAAACACAATTAAAACTCACTGAAGTTGATGTCAATTATAATTCCACATGCTCTTCCTCCCTGCCCCTTCCCTTCCTTTACTTACTCATTCCTTCAGCTTTTCATTCAACAAACATTTATTAAGCACACGAACACAGTAAGCACTGCCTAGATACCAACATGGTTCCTCTCATCGAGGGTGCACAGAAGGTAACAGGGTTTCTCTTTGTCATAATCATCTAATTATAGTCAGGAATGATTTATTGTGTGGACAACCAAATTGGTAACCACCTAAAATGAATTAATTTTTAAACTTCACTGTACTTAGAGCTAACTGAAATATTTGGTTTTAATAAAATAGATTTACATATAATAACTCCTAATATTGGTAAAGTACAACATATGCACATCTAATATTCCAGATAGTCTTCATAATACCTTATGAGGAGGTGTATTACTATTTTCCCTAATTTTTTTTAAAGATTTTATTTATTTATTTGAGAGAGAGAATGAGAGAGAGAGAGAGAGAGCACACAAGAGGGGGGAGGGTCAGAGGGAGAAGCAGACCCCCCGCCGAGCAGGGAGCCCGATGCGGGACTCGATCCCGGGACTCCAGGATCATGACCTGAGCCGAAGGCAGTCGCTTAACCAACTGAGCCACCCAGGCGCCCAGTATTTTCCCCAATTTTATAGAGAGAAAGCTGAGGTCCAAAGAGCTTAAGTAAATCACTCAACAGGATTCAGTCAGTATTGAATCAACATCTTCTGGTGTAGAGTTTGTATACTGTCCAAGTATTTATTCCCCCAACATTTTCTCACACATTCTATCACTCATTCTGATACCATATATCAGAGGCTTAGGCTCTAGCAGAGGTGGCAAGACAGTCAACATTTAGTGAGCATTTTGTATGTGGCAGAGTTAAACACTTTAAACGTACTATCTCATTTAATCCTCAAGAAAGACCTGGGAAGAAGATACTATAATCCCCAATTTACAAATTGAGAACTGAAGCTCAGTGATGTTAAATAACTTGCCCAAGGTCATGGTGCTATTAACTAGTAGAGCCAGGGGTCAAACCCTGGAAACTGATATTAACTGACATGCTATAATGTCTCAGGGATGGTTTTCCTAGGATTTTTCAAACTGCAGGTCATAGCCCACTAGTAGATTGTAAAAGAAAGTTAGTGGGTCATGATCAGCATTTAACAAAACAAAATAGAATAAAATAAGATGGAAAATATCAGAGTGCATCAAAGTATGATGAAGTATTGAAACTTATTTTATCTGGATGTGTGTGGGCTGGATCATGGAGTAAAGTGTATTGCTTAGTTTTCAGGGTAGTAAAAAAAAGCATTAAAAATACCATCTAGTGTGTTCCACTGACTATAGATACATATCTCATTACTTTAAATAAAGGAAAAATCATCAGTAGCCATAAGGAAGGCATTAGGAGGTATATTAGTTGGAGTTCTAACTAACTGGTTTCAGAGAACCAATAGGATATAGAGATTTATTTTAAGGAATTGGCTCACATAATTATGGAGTCTGACAAGTCCCCAGATCTGCAATTGGCAAGCTGGAGACCCAGGAGAGCCGATGGTTTAGTTCCAGTGCAAAGGTTGGCAGGCTTGAGACCCAGGAGGAGCTGATGTTTCAGTATGAGTCAAAGGCAGGAAAAAAGCTGAAGTCCCAGCTTGAAGGCAGTCAGACAGCAAGAGTCCTTTCTTACTCAGGAGAGGGTCAGGCTTTTTGTTCTATTTGGGATGTCTACTGATTGGATTAGGCCCACCCACATTAGGGAGAACAATCTGCTTTACTCAGTATACTGATTTAAATGTTGATCTCATCCAAAAATACCTTCCCAGAAACACCCAGGATAATATTCGACTCAATATCTGGACACAACCATGGCACAGTCAAATCAACCCATAAAATTAACCATCACGGGAAGGCAGACAAGGTAGAAAGCTAGAGGGAGATGTAAGTAATCACTGCCAAAGACAGGCTTGGAGAGTCTCACCTAATGAAAAGTTTATCCAAATTGCAATGAAAGATGGGAGTTCTAACTGAGCTCTGTGGCAGGCAGCTCTGAGTGCTTCCATGAATATCATCTCACTCAAGCCTCTCAGTAATGCTTTGAGCCATCTTATGACTGTTCCCATTTTACAAACCAGGAAAACCAGGCACTGAAAGGTAGAATGCCACGTTCAAGGTGAAACCACTGGCTAGGAGCAGAGTGAGGTTTAACATGAGGACTTCTAATTCCCAGCTCCATGCCTCTTGGGGTCCATCTGATATTTTATTTCATTTACCTTCTTATTTTTATTTTTTCACTTCTCTTTTAAAAAAAAAAAAACATTAAACAGCTTGCGATAGCTTTGAAAGTGGTTAAGTCAGGTTTTTAAAATGACTAAGGGAGGATTATACTCAATACTCTTTCCTAAATGCAATATGGGATCAGTTTGACCTGCTGATCAGGAACTGTAACTGGCAGAATTGTGAAGGGTTACACTGCCCAGCTTGTGGTTGTCTGTTCTGAAGCTTAGGTACAGTCACAGGGCCGGGAACAAGCACGGTATGCTGGCACTCACGGCACTCAAAGAGGTGAGCCTTAGAGCCTTGATGGCCAGAAAAAGGGTCTAAGCCAGGAATGGCAGCTGACTTCAATAGCAAATGCTAGCAGGATTATGACACAGGACAGGTGCTTTGCCCGATGGTGCTGTGATCAATTAGTGATGTCTGTCAGAGGCAGTGGAATGGGGGAATGAGGGAATGTGAGCTGTGCATTTTTTATTCCTTTAAGAGAATGAGACAAAGGCAGCCCAGATGATTAAACTGTGCACGGGGAGTCATTGGGTTAGGATGAATGTGTAATTTAAGTCCCTCAAATTCTCATTTTCCCCATCACATTTATATATTATTGCTGTTGCTTGCTTATAATTCCCTTTCACGAAGGTGCTGAGTAGAAAACAACATTTTTCCTTGTTACCCAAAATAGGAAGTAGGAGACAATGTCTGAGGAGAACCCTTCTCCTAATCTAATCTCCAGCCATCCATCCATCCATCCACCATCCCTCCATTCATCCTTTCAACCACTCATCCAGTCAATGAGAACCCATTATCTCCAGGGACAAAGAGATGAAACATAGAGCTCCATGCCCTGGAGAAATGTGCAGTTAGTTGGGGACTAAGAATAATATAATGTGAAAATGTTCAAATAGAAATAAATACAGTAGAAGCACAAGGGAGGGAGCAACCCACACTTTCTGCCCCTCCCCTTTTCTAGACTCCAAAGATATTCAAACCTGAACTTCCAAAACTTAGGAGTAGGAGCTTGCCTAACAGAGAAGGGAGCTAGGGTTTTCTGGGTGGAAGGAGTCTCATGAGTATGGCTGAAGCAGCAAATGGGTGAGGGTGAGTGGTAGGAGACAAGTGTCCAGGTTCACCCAAAGGCCACGCTCTGTTGTGGAGGGCTTGCCCCCAAGGCCAGTGCATTAATGAGGGCAATCTTGTGGCTGAGTTATGGCAGGAAGAGTGATAACATCAGTAACCTGGAAATGGAGTCAGTGTTGGCGTCCAGGGAGCCATAGGGAGGGTGACAATTTACAGCACGGCAGGTTGCTGGAGCCAAGCGAAGGTGACCATTGAGAACAGGAGGGTTCCTGCCCATGGATAAGATGGCCAGCATTCAAGGGAGCATGCTCTGGCCCTGCTCATCCCTCTAGCCCCATTACTCAGCATTGGGCTGTGCTGTGCTATGCTTTTGTGGTCCCTCGACTTAATCATACCCCCTTTCTCCCTGAGGCTTTATAAGAAGGAATGTGCTGTTTCTTCCACCCGGATTTCTGCTCCCCTCCCCATACCCTTTCTTCTTCACCTGGCTAGTGCTTATCACATCCTTGGTCTCTGCTTAGATAGGACCCTTCCAGGCAGCTTTTCTGTCTCTATAGTTTTGGGTTGGGAGCCTTCTTAGGTGCTTCAGTGCACCCGGGATTTAGCTAGATATATCACACTTTGCAGCTGCCTGTTTCCATCATGCATCTTGTTAATGATGTGTTCCCAGAGTCTTGCGCATAGGCTGAGGCTGGTCCACAGGAGAGGCTCAGTGTCTTCCCAGCAAGAGAGGCTCAGAATCCAAGCCCATCTATGCTGGGCCTTCTCTGGAGCTTTCCTACACTCTGCAGAGTCGGGGTAGATTCCTAAAGAGTCTGGGCTGGATTGAACAGTGCAGAGTACGGTAAGGTGGGCAGGAATCTGATTGTGAAGGGTCTTATATTTATGGCTAAGCAGTCTGGTTTGGCCCAAAGGGTCTTTTGCTGTGCCTGCTAACCAACCAGTCACCCTGAACAGACAGGCACTAGATTCTAACAGGCTCCAGGCTTTATCCCCAGTTACCATGACAACCAGGCTTCACAGTGATGGATGGTATTGATTGACTGACAGACTCCTGGTGTCTTGGCTTTGTCCCCATCCCCCCTAAGTCATTTGCATACACATGGAACTGAGATACTCTCAGCACCATTCTCCTGATCTTGCCCTGATTTTGAATTTCCACCTCTGTCACTGAAACAGCCCCAGCCTTAAAGGAGAAAAAGTGTGATGATGTCAAAATTACCCCCAGAGCCACCCTTAGCCTCTCTCCCATAGGTGACATAATGTGGCATGGAGGAGATGGGCTTTGGACACAGACCTTGGTACAGTCCCGATTCTATTTACTTATTGTATAACTTTGGACAAGTCCCTTAAACTATTTAAGCCTCTGTTTACTCGTCTCAAAAATGAGAATAATTGTACCTGTTGTGGAGAGATGTGTGAATATGAAATGAGATAACACATGGGAAAGCTATATCTAGCACATAGTAGGTACTTATCAAATGTGGATGTTTTCTTGATCTTCACTTATTCGTGGCCCACTGCAGAAATGTGGATTAAGAAAGTCTATTTTATGGGGCACCTGGGTGGCTCAGTCAGTTAAGCATCTGTCTTCGGCTCAGGTCATGATCTTGGGGTCCTGGGATCAAGCCCTGCATTGGGCTCTCGCCTCAGTGGGGATCCTGCTTCTCCCTCTCCCCCTGCCTCTCCCCCTGCTTGTGTGCTTTCTCTCTGTGTGTCAAATAAATAAATAAAACCTTTTTAAAAAATCTGTTTTGACCAACTCCTCAGCCTCCATCATTCCCTGATTTTCCAGGCTCAGCGTCAGGGACCACTAGCCCAGTCTATGTATGCTGTAGCATTCATGGTAGTAGTAATAACAGCAATACTTGACCATTATTGCTGGTTCGGAGCCAGGCACCGTCCCAAGCATTGTACACACTACAGCTTAACTCACTTAACCCCCACAGACAACCCCATGAGTAGACACCATGAAAGCCGCCACCTTATAGATGAGAATACTGTAGCATACAGAGGTTAGATAATGTGCCCAGATAGGAAGTGTGTAGAGGCGAATTTTAGCTCAGGCAGTCTCCATTCCAGAAAGACTGAGAATCTCGGCTATACTGACTCTTGTCACGGCCACAGCAGCCCCCTCAGCTATGCTGCCTCTTGTATATATGTGTATGACCAAAAGCATCTAGAAGGGCCAGAGTCCCTGAAGATACCTGTTATCAGTCAGGAGGGAGACCTGAGACTGCAGTCCCAACATTGCCCATTGGGAGCATGGATTCCTTTCTCTGAGCTGCTTTGTAGAATGAGGCGATCATGGAACCCGGGGCTTGGGAAGGCCACTGTTCCTTGTGCCGCACGAGGAGCATTTCTTTGCACAGTTAACACTGATGTGATGCAATGAAGCATGCCCTGTCTTTGGATGTAACACACCGTACATCGAACGCTGACTCTTGGGTCTGTTTGTTACGGAATTTGGGCAAGCAACTTAACAATAATAGCTAAGATTTGTTGAACACTTAATTGTGTCAAACATTGTTTTTAGGGATCCATGCATGGAAACTATCACTCGCATTTTACAAATGGGGAAAATAAGGCCCAAAGAGGTTCAGGTAACTTTACCCAACATTACTAGTGAATGTAAAACCCTGACTCCAGAGTTCACATTCTTAACCACCACAATTACTGCTTTTTCTAACCACTGAGGCTACACAATGGATAAATCCTCCTGGCTCCCTAAGATTGTTGTGAGCCTCCAATGAGATAATGCAGATGAAAGTGCTTTATAAAATATTATCTCCTAATCAAGTGTGAGATATTATGAAGATGTGATTTGTATCATCAGCCAAAAGGAGTTCTGTGACTACCAAAACATTTTAGAGCATTGTCTAGATTGGTTGGAATCAGCCCATCCCTGAGCACTCCTGGGGGCTCATCACATGCCAGGCTCTGTGCCAAGACCTGTAAACTCAAGAGACAATTTTATACGTTTGCAGGGTAATTGGAGGAACAGATCAAGAAACTGACAATTGCTAGGGTATGCTAAATACTATGCTGGAGGGGAGCATAGGGATACCGTGGGGGACACACAAGGATTCCGTGGGGACACAGACTTGGGCCCTTGGGAGAAAAGAAAGGCTTTCTACAACTGAGTGGGAGAGGAAACAGCATATGAAAGGCACAGAGGTACTTATACTGTTATTCGTAGGCGGTTGGGAGAAGCATGTTTCAATGGATACAGAGCGGGCGGCTAAAGGTAGCCTACACTTCCCAGCTGAACAATCATCCTTTCCAATGTTATGGCATGAAACAGGCTATATGAGTCTTTCCCTTTCCTTCTGAAGCTGTCTTTGGGGGCAACCAATGTAGCAAAGCAACACAGCAGATAGACCACAGCAACCTGAATGGCGTTTGTTTGTTGCAAAGAGATAAGTAATGTATTACACCTGCTGTTTTCCACCTGATGCTTTTCATCTGAGGAGTGACAGACTGGCTGCGTTCTGGCACCTCGGAAGTCAAGCTGCCTGGTTCTGCCTCCGAGCCACACTGATGCAGCCTCTCGTAAGAGCTCTCACACCTGTACCACCGCCAAGACCAGGTGGGAAAGGAGCAGCCGACATGGTGGCCAGAGACATGTCCTCTGGGCTCCTGGCCGGCCAGGCAGACACCCCAACAGCTCTTCTCGGGTTCAGACTAGAGTGGGAAGGATCCCAGGGCCTCCCAGCACTCCCTCCACTGATTGGCATCTCCCTCTTTTCTACTCTTGAGTTTAGGTCAGGTTGGCCTTTCTGAGCAGAATCTTGCTGCTAGGGACGCAAGGCCTCCACATGGTCTCCCTCTGCTCCCGATGTCCCCCCTTTGTCTGGCTAATCCCTACTCATCCTTTCAGACTTGCCTCTGATATCCGACCTCCAAGGAAGACTCCCCTGACTCTGCTGGCCTTTCACACCTCTCCTTGCACAGGGCAGTATTCATTCCTTTCCGTTTCTTCACACTTGCCTGTGAGCTCATGGAGAGCAAATGCTCTTCAGTCCTTATTTCCCAGATGCCTGGCTCACATCAGACATCATTAAGTACTTATCACACTTGTTTCAAGTGTTCTCCAGGTGTTCTGGTGTGTTCTTAAAGTTTCAGAATCGTGGCTTTAGAAGAAACCTTAAAAGACCACGAGTCAACTCTTCAAACCCTTCCACTGTGCCCTGTACAGGCAAATAGTCAGCCTCTGCTTGATACCCTCCCAGTATGGGGAGGTCACTGCCTTTATGAAGCAACTCAGATCTCTTTGGCCTGTGACCATTATGATGATTTATCTTATGTAGAGCTTTAATCTGTCTTCCTGTAGCTTCTGCCCTTTGAGTCCTAGTTCTTGCCCTTGCAACCACACTAGTAGCCTAACTCCTCTTCCTCAAGACAGCCCTCTGGAGAGCTGAATCTGGCCCAGCTGATCTCTCTTAGACAGAGATCTTTCCTCTCTTGTTCAGGTGAACATCCCCCATCCCCTCAAAAATTCCCAAAGGATATGGTTTTGAATTTCTTCACCCTCATGCTACTCTTCTCCAATAGTTGCCTACTTGCTTTTTTTTCACTCATGAGGGATGCCTGGGTGGCACAGTTGGTTAAGCATCCAAGTCTTGGTTTCAACTCAGGTTGTGATCTCAGGGTGCTAGGATCAAGCCCCCTTAGGCTCTGTGCCCGGTGGGGCATCTGCTTGAGATTCTCTCCCTCTGCCTCTGTCCCCTTCCCCTGCTTGCGGGCGCATTCTCTCTCTCTCAAATAAATCTTTAAAAAAAAAAAAAGAACACTTAACATGACATCTACTCTTTTCACAAATTTTTAAGTGTACAATACAGTCTTCTTAACTATAGAGACAATGTTGGACAGATCTCTAGAACTTACATAATTGAGACATTATGCTCATTGATTAGCAACTCTTCATTTCTCCTCTCCCAACTCCTGCCAACCACCATTCTATACTCTGATAGTTGGACTATCTTATATACCTCATATAACTGGAATCATGCATGTTTGCCCTTCCGTGGTTATTTCTTTTAGCATATAATGTCCTCAATATTCACCTATGTTGTTGCATATGGCAGGATTTCCTTCTTTTTTAAGGCTACAAAATGTTTAAAGTCCTCTTTTCTTATTTCTTTTTAAAAAGGTGGACTCCAGAACTTTGTATCAGATCCTGGGTTTCTCTAAACTACACACACACACACACATACACACACACAGATTATCCCCTCCTTTACTTTTTTTTTTTTTTAAAGATTTTATTTATTTATTTGAGACAGAGAGAATGAGAGACAGAGAGCATGAGAGGGAGGAGGGTCAGAGGGAGAAGCAGACTCCCTGCCGAGCAGGGAGCCCGATGCGGGACTCGATCCCGGTACTCCAGGATCATGACCTGAGCCGAAGGCAGTCGCTTAACCAACTGAGCCACCCAGGCGCCCTCCCCTCCTTTACTTTATTGATTATAATTTTCCCCTGGTTTTTCACCTGGCTTCATTGTCTTCCTGAGCTGGAAGTTATCCAAAACTCCACAGCCTTTTCTATTGCTTTCTAAGCTGTGCCCATTCCCTATTGTGCTCGTGCATGGTATTTTCTCACCAGGGAAGGAGGTTACAGCTTTCCCAACTGAGCCTGATTTTGCCATGCTTGGTCTGTCTATCCTTCCAAAACATCTGAGGGCTTTTTGAATCCTGATTCTTTATCTGAATGATCCTTGGCTTTTCCTAGTTACTTCTTATGGGTGGATATGATGAGCCTGGCTGCTAGGCCAAGGCATTGACAAAGGCATCGACCGAGACAGGGCAGAGGCCAGTGCTCTGGGACAGGCCACCAGAGTTCTCTGTAGAACCACTCTACTCAGTATCTGGTCCCAGATGCACTGACAAGGAATCATCTGGGTAATCTGTTTAAATACAGATTGCTGATGACTCCGAAATTCAGCATTAGAACTGATAGAGGTGGAACACAGGAACCTGTATTTTTAATAAGCACTCCAGATGATCTCATTGTGTAGCCAGGTTTGGAAAACATCAACTCCAGAGTTCACTGAGTTCAAGACCCCCAAACAAATGCCAGTAGGATATGGTCCAAAGCTGACATCTACGGAGTCCAGCCTTGATGGGATGGGGTGGAGCCACGGCGGATCATTGTTTGGTTCTCTAAACACAGGTGACTGATGAATAACATGGATTTGAACTGTGTGGGTCCACTTATAAGTGGGCTTTTTCAATAAATACAGTACAGTACTGTAAGTGCATTTTCTCTTACGATTTTCATAATAACAGTTTCTTTTCTCTAGCTTATTGTCAGAATATAGTTGAAGATACATATAATATACAAAATATGTGTTGATCCACTGTTTATGTTAACTGTAAGGCAAAAGTAGGCTATCAGTAGTTAAGTTTTGGGGGAGTCAAAAGTTATACTTGGATTTTCAGCTGTGTGGAGGGTCAGCACCCCAAACCCCCATGTTGTTCAAAGGTCAGCTGTGTAGTCACTCTACCACCCATGCCACACACCCATCTGGGCAAGCGCCACAGAGTTGCCCCAGACCATTCTCTGCTCTCTCTCCCCTCTCCTTCCTCTGCTCTTTACTAGATGGAGGAAGCAAGACATGTTGGTTCTGTGTCTTGTCTTCCAATACCAGTTTCAAGTCTTGGATTTTGTCACTAGGTTTGACCTTCTCTGCCCACACCCCCCCTCCCCCACGCGCCCACCCCCTGCCCAGCTTACTGGTCTTGGTTTCCCATGGGTGCTCTGCAGATAGCTCTGATCTGGCCTCCCCTACAGCTTCTGATGAGACTCCTCTCCTAACCCTCCTGTATTGAAACATGCGACTCTCGGGATACACCTTAGTTTTTGTTTAGTATAGTCCCAAACCTGTTAGCTTCTCAAGGACAAGACCTTCCTTAATTCAGATTTCCATCATATTCCTATTTAATTCACAGTGTCTACACTGCCTAACACACAGGGTGATGGGGATGGTACACAGTCAGCGTTTACTAAATTTTTCTGTCAGCAGAATTCTTTAGTCTGATGTGATAACTGGAATTAATGAAAATACCACAGGCTTCTAAGCAAGATAGACTTGAGTTTGAATCTCAGCGCCACCATTTCTCAGCTGTATGCCCTTAGGCAAGATAATTCACCTGTATGAACCGAGGGCATCTCAACTACGAATGAGAAGTGTGGGCTGGATGTCCAAGATGCTTTCAGCTCTCACATCGTAGGATTCTGAAGTCGCAGACCTTCCCTTGCTGGCGGTACCCTACTCTGGTGTCCTTGGAAGGCAAATCTTTGCAGTCGAGCGGTGCTGCTCAAATCGAACTGGAATTCTCCTCCCCCTGCAGCCCGTGGCAGGCCGTGGCAAACCCCGCATGAGCATAAGGGCTCTGCCGGCATCCTCCAGCCCCTCCACCCCAGTAATCAGCCTGCCCTGCCACCATAAGCTGGCAGCCCTCCACCGCCAGTCCCCTTGTAATCATTCTGGCTTCTGCCTCTGCATGCCTTTTCCCCACTTTTGTTTATCACTGGTGAAGCATTTTTTAATCAAAACAATTAAATATGCTAAATCTTCCTCAATTAGTAATGCACTAACAATTAAAAGTACTTGAGTAGAAGTGGCAGGAGAAACCCTGGGCTTGGTGCTGAGTGCTGGTGCTTACAGCCCCACAGCATCCTGCCTCCCAGGCGCTCCCAGCTCGGAAATGATTCAGAAACCCATGCGCACACACACAGGGTGGGGAGGTTGAGGCTCAGAGGGGCCTGGAGATGGACAAATCCAGCCCCTCTCTCCCTAAACAGCAAACTGCAGCCCAGTGTGACCACAGGCCTTTTCTCAGCTCAGAGAGGGTGCCTGTGACTGGGATTTGTTTAGTTTTACTTTTTAGAACCATAACATGGGTACACAGGGTGTACAACACGATGGTTTGCTATACGTATACAAAGGGAAATAAGGACTACATTGAAGCTAGTTAACATATCTTCTCACATAGTTCCTTTTTCCTGTGTGTATGGGATGACAGCACCTGGAATCTACACCCTTTACAAATGTTCAGTATCCCATGCAATATGATGAACCGTCATTAGGCTGCACTTAGATGTCTCTACTTATTCATCCTAACTGCAACTCTGTCTGGTTTGACCAGCATCTCCCCACTCCCCCCACCTCTGCAGCCCTGGCAACCACCTTTCTACTCTTTGCTTCCATATGTTTACTTGGCTTTTTTAGAGGCAACATGTAAGTGAGATCATGCCATTTTTTTTTTTCTTTTTGTGTCTGGCTTACTTCATGTTAGCATGATGTCCTCCAGATTCATCCACGCTATTGCAAATGGCAGGATCTCTTTCTTTTTTAAGGGTGAATAATCATATATATATATATATAATAGTCACACACACATACACACAATATATACGCACACACACCATAACCTCTTCATCCATTTATCCAAGTGACTGGACTTTGAATTCAGGATCCCCGACTTCTGAGATTTTTTTCTGTCAGAGACCTGTATCACAGGACTCCCGGTGTATATTTATTCACTCACTATTCTCATTCATCCATCACGTATTCTGAAAATAGTTACTGAGTGCCTCCTCCACAGCAGACACTGTCCTGCCATTCTGACAAGAGAGTAGTGAATAAGGCACAAATCTTTGACCTCACAGAGTTTGTAGTTTGACAGGGATGCAGGTAAGTAAACGTGGTTGCTGAATACTTCCTTGAAAATATTAGATCTAATCCTTAGCTCAACTGAATAACCGACTGAAATTATTTTTCCCTTGTGGTTGCCATAATAATACAAGGACTGGTAATAATTATTGTATAGTTGCAGTTAAAAGTATCTTACACCAGTCAGAATGGCTAAAATGAACAAGTCAGGAAACAACAAATGTTGGTGAGGATGCGGAGAAAGGGGAACCCTCCTACACTGTTGGTGGGAATGCAAGCTGGTGCAGCCACTCTGGAAAACTGTATGGAGGTTCCTCAAGATGTTAAAAATAGAGCTACCCTACGACCCAGCAATTGCACTACTAGGTATTTATCCCAAAGATACAGACATGCACCCCAATGTTCATAGCAGCAGTGTCCACAATAGCCAAACCATGGAAGAAGCTGAGATGTCCTTCAACAGATGAATGGATAAAGAAGATGTGGTATATATATATATTGGAATATTACTCAGCCATCAGAAATGATGAATACTTACTGTTTACATTGACACGGATGGAACTGGAGGGCATTATGCTGAGCAAAATAAGTAAATTGGAGAAAGACAATTACCATATGGTTTCAATCACATGTGGAATATAAGAAACAGTGCATAAGACCATAAGGGAAGGGAGGGAAAACTGAATGGGAAGTCACCAGAGAGGGAGAAAAACCAAGAGAGACTCTTAACTATGGGAAACAAACTGAGGGTTGCTGGAAGGGAGGTGGGTGGGGGATGCGGTAACTGGGTGATGGGCATTAAGGAGGGCATGAGATGTGATGAGCACTGGGTGTTATATGCAACTGAGGAACTGCTGAACACTGCATCTGAAACTAATAATGTACTATGTGTTGGCTAATTGAATTTAAATTAAAAAAAAAGGTAATGATATTTCAAAAATACAAACTCCAGTTCACAACCTTCGGAAAACTTGAGCCACAGAAAAAGCTGGACTCTGTAGTAATGGTCAGTATCTTGCTCTAGCCGACTCTTCTCGCCTTACCTTGCCAGCCCAACGAAGGGCTGGAAACCCAGCTCTGTTCACTTACAGAGTGAGCGATTGGGACAAAATGACTTTACTACTTTGAGAATTATGCTCCTCATCTACAAGAGTCAGGTTCCTCCGTGGGCCCCAGATGCAGACAAATATAGGGACTCAATTATCATGGGGCCAGAAGGCAGGCAGACTCCCGATGGAGATCTATCCATCTTCTAACAGCCCTCTGGCCCCTCCGGGGTACAAAGAGGACCTGGGTAAAAAAAGAAATGTGCAAATATCATCATTCATGCCTGAACAAAACACATTGGTAGCTCTAAAGAAAGAGGGAAGTGTTCTGATCTAAATCTGCTTCATGGAGGACATGATATTTGAACTGGAGCTTCAGTAGACTTTGGAACAATGTCTATTCAAGTGAAAGTGGAGAGAGGAAGGGGTAATATGTGCAAAATGGCGGAGTGAAAGTGGTGCCCATCACAGGCCAGGTACTGTGCGAGGCACAGGGGTATATGGAGATGGATGAGGCAGAATCCCTGCCTCAAGGAGGCTCTGTGGAGAATGTGCAGAAGAAAGGGAACTAGCGCTTTTGAGCAACTAGTAGGTGCATTTCCTTCTCGTTTCAAGAATTATTTGAGTTTGTGGGGCGCCTGGGTGGCTCAGTCGTTAAGCGTCTGCCTTCGGCTCAGGTCATGATCCCAGGGTCTTGGGATCGAGTCCCACATCAGGCTCCCTGCTCAGTGGGAAGCCTGCTTCTCCCTCTACCACTCCCCCTTCTTGTGTTCCCTCTCTCGCTGTCTCTCTCTGTCAAGTAAATAAATAAAATCTTTAAAAAAAAAAAAAAGAATTATTTGAGTTTGAACTACACAGAAGAGAACACTGAATTTGGGTTAAAGGACTGGGATCTCAACCCAGATCTCTTAGACTCCAAAACTGAAGCTAGCTACAACTGCTGTGAGTGAGTTGTTCCATATTCACTGTCTTAAAGCATCTCAGCGTTTTGTGTGTCTGTTTCCCTGTCACAGGTATTACCAGCAGAGATATCAAGTCATGCTTTGGAGGTTTTGTGGGCATTGGATATGACTCTTCAGACAGGACTCAAATTGGAGGGAAGTTATCGGGGGAACGTTGTAAAAGATTTGGAGGTGGCGACACTAGTAAGTATTGAGTAATGGGTCTCCCAAAGAGCAGCTGGACTTTTCCTTGGACACACACTCAGGGCATGAACATGACTTTCCCCCTCAGTTGATTCCATTTCAGTCAATGCTCATGCTGTGCAGGTGCTCAATACCCCCAAAAGCAATGACTAGCTGTGGCTCTATTTTGAATTCACCATGGGCTGAGATCACCTTAGAAAGACATGATTTGGGAACATGTCCCCTGCTAGATTTTGAGCCCTAGACGAAGATCTAAGAAAGGACTGGGATGAAAGGAATGTGTAGACAGAACCTGGGTAGTTGTTGACTGTTGAGATGAAGGCGCCTTGGGTTACAGTCCAGAGGGAGGAGACAAGTCTTCTGAGAGAGAAGAATATAGTTGTTAAGGGCAAAGAACAATTATTAGAGAAAGACGGTACACAGGCATCTTGTGGCATTTCCTGAACAAGTCAGTGTGAGTGCTCATGCATGCATTCATTCATCAAATGTATTGGGTATTTTTTTTTCAGGTGGGAGACACAGAGGATGCAGGGATGATGAAACAGTTTATAGTATAGTGGATGAAGTAGATATGAAACAGGTTTAAGTTACTCCCATTGTGTTAGGCTACTCATGCCTCAGGGCCTTAAGTCAAATGATTTCTTCTCTGTGATGCCCTTCCTTCCTCTCTCCATTTACCTCCAAAAATTCATTCACTTTTCTAGACAACTCACCTTTCACCCTGACCACCCTCCCTCCTGTACTGTAGATCTTTCTCCGTGCCCCTTCTGAGCCCCATAGAGACATCTGTCACAGCACCTGTGATATTTAATTAAGCCTAGTCGGCAGGTAGCAGGCACGGGGCATATGAATGAATAAATGCATCATGAATGAATCCTCATCCACTTTCCCATCCTCTCCCTCTGCCATGCTGGTGTGGGCTGGGCTGTCCTTCCCGGGTCTCTCTAATTCGGAGAATGGATCTATTTCTAGGCCCTGGTCCTTCTCTTTTGCTTTGTCCTACGAGTTAACTGAGCAAGGTAGAAGCATGGGAGACAGCTCTAAGGGGAGCACATGAACTCTGTCCCAGATCACACTGGTGGGGCTTGCCAACCAGTCCTTTGGCTTTTTGGAAAATGAACTAATGCAGTTATCTTCTTGATGGCAGAAAGCGACATGCAGGCCATGGCTGTGGAAGACCTCATTTCTCGGGTTCGAGGTGGCAGCTCGGGCTGGGGCGGCGGCTTGACTCAAAACGGGAGCACCATTACATATCGCTCCTGGGGGAGGTCATTAAAGTATAATCCTGTTGTTATTGATTTTGAGGTAAGTCTTTTCGCACTTGAAGGAACTCTACGTCCATGAGGAATGAAAGTGAAGCAGACCAGATCATTTCATATTTCTTATTATGAGCCCATCAAAGAACAAGATTAAATGTAACAGCACACTGATCTGGTGGCCTCCCCACGCCTGACTGTAGGGAGTGCGTGACTTTAAGCCCAGGCCACAGGACCACTGGGAGCACAAGCTTACTATCTGAGCAGAGCCTAGTTTTACACGAGTAGTCCCAGCATTTCTTCAACATTAGGCCATATTAAAAAAAACAGGAACTTGCATTTAGACAGAAAAGACTTTAAAATCACATTTGTTGAAGTGGGGGTTGGCAAACTTTTTCTGTAAAGGAGCGGATGGTAAATATTTTTGGCTTTGTGGGCCACATAAATCCTCTGTCATACAAATTCTCCTCCTTCTTTTTTACAAACTTTTACAGACATAATAACCATTCTTAGCTCAAAGGCCATCTGCCTCTGCTCTAAGGGATCCCATCCCCTCATCACAATGAACCTCTGGTCCAGACGTGAGTCTCACCATGGAAAAGATTAGGGACCCGAGGCTACAAGTCACCAGTGAGCCATTTACAGTCACAGAGCTCATATGTAGCTGCCTGGATTTCAGACCTTCAGACTTCATAATCAGTTCTCACTTCCCTCTACCCTAGCACCTTCCTTGAAGCCATGGTTCTCAGCCATGGGGGGAGGGGGGCAGGTACTTTGCTCCCCAGGGGAAATCTGGCAGCATCTGGAGACGTTCTGAGTTGTCACAGCTAGGAAGGTGCTATTGGCATCTACTGAGCAGAGACCAGGGATGCTGCTAAACATCTCCCAACACACAGGACAGCCCCCACAACAAAGAAATGTCTGACCCCACACGTCAATAGTGCTAAAGTTGAGAAACCCTGCCCTAAATCCCTAACCTCACAAAGGCAGTAAGATTGTACTCAAAGTGCAAAGGAAATGGATTGCTCTACCAGTCGTCTAACTATTTCTATTCATAGGCAAGGGTAGTCCATTTAGGAAAGAACTGTATTTTGGGCTTTTAAATAAAATATTGTTTTCTTGCCCATTTTCTCTTGACTCTTATCCATTTTCTACATATATTTAAAATCCCAGGTATGGATACATTCCTCTTCTTAAAATATATACCAACCAGTTGGACCCAAAAGTCTATTATAATGCTCTGCTCTCTATGAAGAAAGAGGTCAGATAGATTAACCCTGATTTCATTTCTTCTCCAATAAGTAAGGGACCATTTTCATGCACCTGTAATTCACATAGGGCCTGAAAATTGCTATCATCAAGCTATTAGTCATTTGGGCAAAAAGTGTAAAATTGATATCAGGGGCAATATATAAACTTTCATGGGCAAGAGGTGAACTTTGTGTTTGCCTTGAGCAAAGCTTCTAAGGGGAAGTCTGATATTAATGATTTGGAGAAGACCAAATACTATCTTTGTGGAAAGAGAGCCTACGATTGGGGTGAGAAAGATATCATTTGGATCATGGCTCGCCACCTTTTCAGTGTATAACCTTGGATAAGTTACTTTATTTTCTGAGCCCTAGTTTCCCAGTCTATAACACGGGGATAATAAAATGTTACTTCATAAGGTTAGGGAGAGAGTAGTGGGTACTTAGTGAATGTCAGTTGAAGAAACAGACTGATGGAAGCTAAGTAAGCTGGCCAAATACCGTAGCTGGTAAGTGGCAGAGCCCAACTTGAGCTCTGTCTGATAGATTCTAATACCCATGATCTCTTCACATCACAGGCTTCCCCCTGAGAGGTTTGGATTCAATGCATTAAGGTGCTGGCAGGTTACACAGCAGGAAGGTGACACAGCTAGAGCTGTGTTTTAAAAAGAGGATGCTTACAGATATATGAAGAATGAATTGAAGGGCTGGGGAGAGAGAGACAGACAGACAATGGGCAAGGAGTCCAGCCAGGGGGTTATTTGGAACCCGACACTCAGAGTGGAGACAACGTCTTACTCACTTACATGTCCCCATAGCTTAGCAGTACTGATTTATGGCAGGTACTTAGACAGAGTTAATATAGGAATCATGTTATGTTCTGATGCTGTGCTATGTTATATATTATTATGTGTTAGGTTCTATCATGTTGCTAATATCATACCACTTGCCTTCTCTGAATCTGTTTTCTTATCTATAAAATGGGAACAAAACCATGGCCAACATCTTTTCAAGCTCTAAGATTCTTTTTCTCCACCCCTCCCCCCTCCTTTAAGTCCCTACCTGCCCTTCCCAAGGAATGCTCCCTTTCCACTTGCTGTTGATTCTGGGAGTGAGGAGTGAGAGGCAGCGGACTGAGTGCTGAGCCCCACCAGAAGGTCACAGGGAAGTTGCCCAATAGTCCCAACCTTCCCTGGAATTAAGAGTCATCTTTAACCAGGGGAACAGGGCAGCGCATCCTGCATTGACTTCCTAACAATGGGGCCAAATTTTCTGAACTTCCAGTAAGTGGTCATCTGCCCCTGGCTGGCAGGCCAGCCAGTCCTGAAATGACCAGGCTGGTGACCTCCATTGCAACCTGTGACCACAAACCAAGGTCTGTCTGTCACGGGTCTTTCTGTACACATTTCCAGGAACCCACTCAAGGCTACTGTGAGTGCCCTCTATTGACTTATGATTCTGGAGAAGTGAGGCTCAGTCCTATCTCTGAATTGCCCTGTGACAATTGTGTGTTAAAATATATAGTGTTGGGCGCCTGGGTGGCTCAGTTGGTTAAGCGACTGCCTTTGGCTCAGGTCATGATCCTGGAGTCCCGGGATCGAGTCCCGCATCGGGCTCCCTGCTCGGCAGGGAGTCTGCTTCTCCCTCTGACCCTCCCCCCTCTCATGTGCTCTCTCTCATTCTCTCTCTCAAATAAATAAATAAAAATCTTTTAAAAAAATTATATAGTGTTAAAAGCATGCCAACCACAACCATATGTACATGCAATTTGAAGAATTTCGGCTTTTCCCCCCTATCATCACATCTAACTAATAAAAATGGTGCTTTACTTTATATTGTTCTTCCCTTCTGCAACGGTAGCTCTCATTCATTACTTCTTTAGATCCTCATAAGAATTCTAGGAAGTAGGTTATTATTCCCATCTTATAGAAAATGAGGCTGAGGTTTAGAGACAGACAGGAAAGACCACAGAACTAGGACGGGAGCAGCATTTACTGAACTTTGACTCTGTGATAGGCCTCTCCCATCTATCAGCTTTCATCCTCACAGTAAGGTAAGAGGATTGTTCTCATTTTAGAGACGAAGAAGGCAGGCTCCCCTTCTAACCTGACAGATGACACAGCTGGAACTAGTAGGGCTGAGATCCGAAGCAGGATTTTCTGGTTCCAGATTCAGTGCTCTCTACCACGTCTACTATTTCCCAACCAAGGATCGATTTCGCCCCCCGGGGGACATGTGGCAATGTCAGGAGACAGTTTCGGTTTTCCCAACCAGAAGTTCTTATCAGCATCTAGTGGGTAGAGGCCAGAGATACTTCTAAACATCCTATAATGCACAGGACTGCCCTCCCCCACCAACAAAGAATTCTCCAGCTGGAAATGCAGTCATGCTGAGGTTGGGAAACCCTGGGTTATAGTCATTCCTGGAATGGGTGGTGGCCTCAAATGCAAATGACCCCCCCTACACCTGTCCTCACTGATACCAATAGGAGTGTTCAACACCTGCTGACACGACCACCTATAAGGTCTTTAATAATTCCTGCATTGAAACTTAGCAATCAAAAAAAACAACCCTCCCCCAAAACCACACATAAATACCCATAATACTTTACCCTCTTCCTGCCTCCTAAAAGGGCTGGAGGGGGGCAGATGAGTTGACATAGATTGCTACTGAGCTCTCTTCCTCTGGGATTGGGGGACCACAGCTTTCAGAGCTAAGCAGGCCCGCGTACGGAGTGGCTCTTTCACTTAATTATGTGATCCTGACTGAGTCACTCAAACACTCGCAGTCTCTGGAGTCGAGTGGCTGTGGGTAGCCACTCCGGAGTTGAATGGTGGTGAGGATCTGATGGAGTGGGGTAGAGTTGAGTGTCTAGTTCTGTGCCGGGCATGTAGCAGGCCTTCCAGAGGCTTGATGGCCAGTTCTTGGGCTCTGAGAAGCTGGAGGCCCAGGGAGGTGCTCTCTGTTCTTTCTGCACCCACAGATGCAGCCCATCCATGAGGTGTTGAGGCATACGACCCTGGGGCCCCTGGAGACCAAACGCCAGAACCTGCACCGGGCCTTGGACCAGTACCTGATGGAATTCAACGCCTGCCGCTGTGGGCCCTGCTTCAACAATGGGGAGCCCATCCTCGAGGGCACCAGCTGCAGGTGTCAGTGCCCCCTGGGTCGCAAGGGCCTTGCCTGTGAGCAAATGGAGCAAGATGGTAAGGCCCATGCATCCTTACTCAGTTGCAAGCCCGGCCCCCCTTAGAGGGGCCAGCACAGAAAGGACCTTTGGGTTCCCCGCCTCTTCCTCCTGTGACCTCTTGCTTTATGGCTGATGCCCTCTCCCCACTGTAATGGTTCTTCTGCTTTCTCCCTGCTATCAAGACCCTCTCTCGAATGAGATCTGTTGTTTGCCAAGGTGTGTATGGACAGTAGGATTCATTTCTGGAGGGATATGTTAGTTTCCTAGGGTTACCATAACAAATTACCACAAGTTGGGTGGCTTAAAGAAACAGAAATGTATTGTCTGACACTTCTGTAAGTTAGAAGTCCAAAATTCAGGTGTATTGGCCAGGTTGGTTTCTTCCAGAGGCTCTGAAGGTAGATCTGTTCTATGCCTCTCTCCTAGCTTCTGGTGGTTGTTGGTGATCCCTGGCATTCCTTGGCTTGTATGTAGATGTGTCATTCCAATCTCTATTTTCACATGGTGTTCCCCGCTATACATCTCTGTTTTCTCTTCTTATAAGAAAGCTAGTCGTTGGATTAGGACCCACCCTAATCCATCATGACCTCATTTTAATATGATATAAACTGCAAAGACCCTATTTCCAAACAAGGTCACATTTAGAGGTGATGGGAGTTTGGACTTGAACATATCTTTGGGGGCACACAATTCAACTCATGACAAGAGTTAAATAGGTGGCATTATAGTGCAAGGAGCTATGGCCAAAACTCAAAAGGGCTGGGGCAAGTCAGGTTTCAGTGTATCGTGGTACAGCATGAACTAACTGGTCCCGGGGAAGAAAGCTCTCAAACAAGGATTAGAAATCCATATCCCTCACAGATGAGGACCTGGACATGAGTCCCAACTACTTCACTAACTTCCTGTGAGACACTGGTGAACCATTTCTTTTTTCTGGGGCTCATCTCGCTCATTTAAGTTTCCTCTGAGCTCCGAGAATCTCTAGCCCAAGAATTTAGCCCAAATCCTTATGATTTCAGTTTTCTGCCCATACAAAGCTTATATTGTACATGGAATGATGGCAAAAACACATGGGCTGCCAAATCAATGTATAAATCGGTCTCAACAGGCCAGTGCAAAGAAGATAATGTAAAGGAAAAAAAAAGAAAGTCTGGATAGGTACATCTAAGGTACTACTCTTAGGTCCATAAAACGAACTGCGGATGCCCATGGTAGATGGGGTGGGAGCCTGGTTTGAAAATGAGCTGATGGCAGGTTATAATTTCCTCACTAGGGGAGTAGTTCTCGACGGGAAGCAAGATGGCAGAGCTCTGGTGTCAGATAGGCCTCTGAATACCAGTGTTGCCAATTTTCATCTGAGAATCCCCTGAAAAGTAGGGATAGTATCAGTACCTTCCTCACAGGTTGTGTTAATGTGACCCTAGCTAACACACGTGGCAGGCTCTATTATAATATGTAAGAGGAAGAGATTGCTCTCCTGGTAGAGGGTCAATCTTGGTTTGGTGCCTCATCTAAATCCCTCCTTTGCTGGCTGAAGGGAGTGCAAATTAAATCCTGACAAGCTGCCTTGTATCCTGTAGGAGGAATTCTGAGAGGGCTGAGCCAAGATGGTGAGTGAATCCCAGGGTCCTTATGAATGAGGATGCAGAGAATAAAAAACAAGTAGACTCATTTCCAGGTCAAAGATTGGCACAGTTTCCTCATGGAAACTGAAAAAAGACACTGCCTGATGGGTGGGTAAACGGGGAGAAACAAAGAAACTTCTCGGGGCTGATACAGGCCAGCTCCTGGGCCCTGGGTTTTCTTGACTTTCAAGCAGAGTGTGGACTGGGTTTCAGCCCTCATGCACCTCATCGGCTAGGCAGCTTTTCCAAAGGGACCAAAGGTCATTGAACAGAAAGAATAACTAACCCTTATTCTGTGCCAGGCACTATCTCAACACCCCCTGGGCATGAACTCATCTCTTCCCCCAAGAATGTTGTAAGTACTGTTATTAGCCCCAATTCACAGATGAGGAATTGGGATAGGAGGAAGGTGACACACCTTTGCTCAAAGTCATCCAGCTGTAGAGTATCAGAACCAGGATTGGACCCAGGGGGTTGGACCCATGGTAGGACCCAAGCTCTTAACTTACATTCTACTGATGTACATCCTAAGAGTCAGGAAATTTCAGAAATGAGGGCAGAGAGTCTGAGATGATTGCACTGACTATTATTTTGGGGAGTGGGAAGGGAAGGTATGTCCCAGTCCATGCTTATCAGCCAACCTGACTTAAAGAGCCCTGCCTTACTAATTATACTTATGGCATGGGCCCGCAGTACTAGTGACTTGCTTGGATCCCTTGGATCCCTGGACAAAACTACAGAGGTAGAAAGGAATAGGGAGTGTGGGTTACCTAGTTATGCCTCTTCAATGGTCCAATGCTAGGTTCAGTTGCAGCCATGCTGAGTTGGATGTACACAACAATGGGCCCTGGGGAAGGGGGACATGATGCCAAGGATCTGGGGGTGGTGGCAGGGCACAGAGAATGGGTCCTCCTCCTCACAGCCCATTTCTCCTGCAAGATTACATCAGTCAATTGCAGGCAGCACACAGGTATTCCATTAACCTTGTTATAAGCACCGTGTGGACATCAGGTAGCCTTGGGGACATCAGACTGAAGTTCAGCCTGATAAAGATTAATTTGGTAAGGAAATCTAAGACTGGGCAGTCAGCTACCATGGAGACCCACTGACATTGATCCCTAAGGATTTTCCCTGCAAACCTTTGCCTATGGGGACCAAGTCATGGAAGTGAGAAAAATAGAGACAGGGAAGCCCGCTGTGGCTGTCCCACCAGGGAGTATAATTACAGAGCTCAAAGGGACCTGAAGATAATCTAATCCAGTGATATTCACACTGGGATCTGAAGAAACTTGTGGTCTTAGGAGCTGCCCCAGGGGAGCAGGGCAAACGTGACAGACACCCTAGCTTCAAATAAAACAGCCTGACTTTCATCTGACTGCCATATTGAGGTTCGTATAAAATTTCATTTAAGGGGGAAAAAAACAATAATGAAAAAAAATGATGGAAAAACCCCACCAGATTAGTCCAGCCATTTCATTTACAGAGGTGAAAACTCAGGCTGAGAGAGGGTCGGGCCCAAGGCACAGAGCCAGTAGGAGGCAGCAGCCCCAGGGCAGGGGGCTGCATGAGTTGGCTTTCCAGAAGCAACCCGTGATGAGTGCCTATGTTCTCATGCTCTGTGCAGAGACTCTGTCACTCACTGTGGCCCCACCGTCAGAGTCGGAGGGGTCTGATTTGCAAACCCTCACAAAAGCCCAGCAAGCCTCTCGACAGGGCTGTCAGGCTGGCCCTTGTCTGTGAATCCCGGGCTGGGTCATGCTCCCTGCTCTTCACACCCTCCAGTGGCTCTGTGTCATTCTTCCAGAGGAGCGTGCCTTCCCGCATTACTCTGCTATCTCTCTTCCATGGAACTGCGCATTCCAATCTCATGAGATGGGCTCTCAGTGGCCTCTTCTCACTCCATCCAGAATTTCAAATTAAGAGCAAGGCGGCGAGCACAGAGGTCTTGGTTGGCTACACCAGGCATTTCCTCAAGGAGAGATTGTGGACCACTCCAGGGCAATGGGATGGGCCTCCCTCCTGCTAGTCTGAGCTGCTTCTTGTATGCTAACCTTCTCCTCCCTTGGGAAATTATCTGTGCAGGAGCCAAGGCAGATGGTCGCTGGAGCTGCTGGAGCTCCTGGTCTGCTTGCAGAGCAGGCACCCAGGAAAGGAGGAGAGAGTGCAATAACCCTGCACCCCAGAACGGAGGCACCTCATGTCCAGGGTCTAAAGTGCAGACCCGGGCTTGCTGACAGCCTCTGGGCACCAATGCCGTGGATGTCACCCCCTGCACCGACCACTGGCTAAAGACTTCTCTCAGCTGAGGGAAAATGCAAATCGACATGGACTTCTTCTCTGTCCTGCCAACTCCTGGGC
Source organism: Neomonachus schauinslandi (assembly GCF_002201575.2). NCBI lineage: Eukaryota > Metazoa > Chordata > Mammalia > Carnivora > Phocidae > Neomonachus > Neomonachus schauinslandi. Next base: position 44,841,263 of record NC_058406.1, read on the forward strand.
CCAGGACCGGCCTGCGCCATCTACAACGAACTAACTGTCCTATTATTCTAGACGTTCAACAACTGGGTGCAGGGCATTAACTAGGGGCTCAGTCCTGCTTACAGCATCTCAGATCATCCAAAAAACCAAAAAACCAAGAGAGAAATCTCAATCCATGCCTTAGAGGGATTTATAGGATGTTAGAGGTATGAGGCAAGCAGATGCTGTTGAAACAGTCAATGGCCAATAAAACAAAGCATGATGAGAATTATTTCAGTTCTTTGAGTACAATATTTGTTCATTCATAGAACCATTACTAGATGGTAAAATAAGCAGGGCACACTGAAATAATGAGAAAAAATGAAGACTGACTTGAATTCCTTCAATTTTCCTTCACCTGGATTCAACAGTATTTTCCTTTATTCCTTCACTTAATCTCCCTTGGCTAAGTTCTTACCACAAATAACACATTTCCCCTAGTTACCATCTCACACTATCCTTTTCCTTTGTTGCATTTTTCACAGTTAATAATTCTATATTTGCTGCCATACGTCCTGTGACTATTTATGACCTGTCTCCCCTGAGATGGTAATCATGAGAGATCAGCTTTGTTTGGTTCAGCACTGTATCTGAAGAGGCCAGCGCTGTGCCTGGAACTGGGAGGGACCTAATAAGCATCCTTGGATGAAGTGAGGGACCAAACTCAAGAGTCAGTTCAAACATGTGGTCCAGATTGGTCAGCTCTCCAGACTGGAGCATGGATCTGGAGGGGCCAACCAATGCTGATCAGTGTACCTTCCCTGCCACCTGTGGGAGAGCCAATCACACCAGCCTGCCTCAGTATCCCCACAGCACTCCAGTCATGCCTCAAATAGAGAATGTGTTATGTTGCACTGACTTTTCTGTTTACCTCTAAGTTTCTCCTATAGGTTGGTGACTCCTTGGTGGTGGAATGTGCATTTCCAGTAGGGACAAAAAAAAAATCTGTTGATTGATATATATTGGTGTTCCCTATCTTTCCAGAATCCTCAATCTTTTTACGGTAATCATAAGACATATATACATGAAACAATTAGAAGGGGTTTTAGGGACACAGGGAATTAATTGCTGAGTTAATGCCGAAGTAAGTGCCACAGGAGACCAGGTGGGAGAGAGATTTACCTTACCTTGTGTGTGTGTATTTTATATATGGAATGGGGCTTGACCCAGACCTCGAAGGATCATAAACTAGGCAAAGAGGGAGGAAGCCTTTAAGACAGAAATTCAGCATGTAACAGAATTTGAAGGTGAGAAAGAACCTTGGGGGCATGTGCAAGTGCACATGTTGGGAATGGAGAGTGGGGAAGAAGGTGAAAGTAAATATGTCATATAAAACAGCACAGTGCCTTGTTGCACATGGAATTATTAGCATCACCCTTATTATTACTATTGTTACTGTTATTAATTAAAACATAGTTTGGGAGTTTCATTTCTGAACTCATTAGATCTTCCATCTGAAAGAAGAAGACTCCTTTATTGCTTTTATCCTGTCATTTATTTGCTTTTTCCTTTTGAAGTTAATTTACGTTAGTAATTAATTTCCATTCATTATTTACTAGAGAGCAACAGTTACATGCTAGTAACTGACGGAGGCCGAGTGCGCAATTTACAGAGGACATTCTAGCTTGGTCTTCATCAAAGTGGTAATTCTCAAACTCAGTTGCAGAGTAGAATCGGTTGGAGGGTTTTGAAAACCTTGACGTCCAGAGGCTGCACCCCAGACCCGTGAAATCCAAATGTCTGGAGGTACGAGCCAGACAGCAGGAGTTTTAAAGCTGTTACCAACTATACTTCAATAAAACAAGAAAGAAGAAGGCAGCCAAGGCTGAGAACCCTTGAGTGAGGAGAGTCATCACGGGTTCATGGGAACAGGTGTGTAATAAAACAAAAGGGCAGCCACAGTAGGGTTTACCTGTGATATCTCATTCAGCCTTATCAAGGACCTCTTCAGGTTCCCTTTACGAGTCCCACGTCACGGCTAAGGACACTGAGCCTTGGCAAGGTGGAGCCTCACGGTCGGCCAGGGTTTGAATGCAGTCCATCAAGCCCAGGCTCCCCGCCTTCGCTCTATGCTGGCTACTAGTGCAGGGACCTGCAGGATGGCGTGTGGGCTTCAGGGGAGAGGCGAGGAAGCTCCTTTAGGGGTGAATCTAGTCCTCTAGGCGGGAGGTGAGAACGTTGGGGTTAAGCAACTGCCCGGATCACCTGTGAGCCCAAACGACCAGCTGAGCCATACCGTTGTCTTCCTGTCCCCGGAGCCAGGGAACCAAGGCCAGTGTCTGCCCCCCCCAAGGACGCCGCCTCACAGCTGCCTCCCCAGCAGTTTCAGAAATCACAGTAGAGTGGCAGGGGCAGTTTCAGAAGCAGCAACCCTTCCCCAGATCAGCGCCTTTCCTTCTTCAAGAACGCCTGGCTCTTGCCAAGCAAAGGGCATAAAGCTCGTCAAATGTATTCTCCCTCAGGTCCTTTCACGAGACCTATAATCTAAGGCTTTATAGGTAGTGGATGTAAAAACACGGCTTAAAGATATAATCTTCAGCTTGACAAGGTGTCTTCGGAAAGTAAATTAACGACAGAATGGAAAGCAATAAGGAGAGGCTTTTTTTGCTTTTTCTCTTCCTTGAGATGGAGGAGGATCTAAAGAGTTCACTCAATGAATCTCTTCTGAACTATACATGCCTTTAGGGTGAAGAGAATGGACGGAGAGAAAGGGTAGGCTTCAAAAACCACACCGCAGAAATGAGAGATGGCAGAACGCAGCTATTGGGGGTCGTGACAGGCAGGGGATGTGATGCAGATTAGCAGAAGGACACCTCTCTTCCATGAAGGCAATCAGGGCTGTTACCCCTTCACTTGGGAAATGGGCGAAGCCCCCAGGGAGCTCCTGTGCCAGGCCCCGTGCCAGGTGCCAGAGATACAGAGATGAACCAGACGTGGTTCTGGCCCTGCGAGAATGCGGGGGCCGGGGATGCAAGAGGTCCCATGCCAGCAGGAAGCCCAGAGGGCTGTGGGGGCTAGCCCAGCTGGGGGAGCACGAAGGACAGCCCAGAGGAGGAGAGGATGGAGTGGAGTCTAGGCAATGAGTGGGAGTTAGACAAGCAAGGAAAGGCGGAGAAGGGGCAGGATAACGCAGAGGAAGCAGCATGCAAAAAGTCACCGGGGTGGGACCCCATGAGGTGGGGTGCTGAGGGTGACAGTTCACTGCTCAGCTCCTTGGTTTGGGTGCTGGTCCTTGTGAGGCTGGAGACTGCTGAGTTCAGACTTTTGGTCTGGTCCCTGAGCCTTTCCTGAGGGCAGCTTATGCTTGGTCCTGGGGAAGTTTCTGTAGCTGCCACTTCCCTGCTCACCTCAGGCGCTGCTGGTGGTTCAACACCCCACAGCCATTGTTAGAAAGTCCAAGCGTTTTTAACTGGATTCACAAATCCAATGCCAATGTGCCACTCCATCTTCAGCTCCTTTTTTAGGTTCTATGAGCCACTTGTACTAAAAATCTGTTGCCCTTACAGGATGTACAAAGCCCTATATGTCTAGCCTTTGGCTCTGTGACTTCATTTCCTTCCATTCACTCCTTCCCTCAATCATGTTGCTCTAGCCACGAAAGGCTGTCTGTGGTTCCTCATACATGTCAAGCTCTCCCATGCCTCAGGACTTCGCATCTACTATCCCCTCTGCCTGAAATGCTCATCCACTAAATGAGCTCGTCCGAGCCTCACGCCCTTGTTTCATTCAAGTCTCTGCTCAAATATGATCCCTCCAAGGACCTTACTCCCATTTAGTTTTCTTGTATGGTACTTAGCACGACCTGAGATTAGATAGATTCATTTATTCTCCTATTTTTCTTGGTATATGCCTCCCCCCGTTAATATGCAAACTTTTTCATGGCTAGATCCCCAGTGCTAGAATAGTATTTGGCCTTAATATGGGGTCAACAAATATTTGTTGAATGAGTGATTTCCAATTGAGTTCCTCAAATAGGCCAGGCTTTTTGTCCCCTCCAGGTCTTTGCATATACTACTCAGAAGCACCCTGCCCCCCAGCTCCCTCTTCTCCTAGCTCTTTGCCAGTGATCTTCAGGCGAGAGGTTAGGTGTCAGCCCTGACCCCTCCCGTTAGCCCACACTTCGTCAGGTGCCACTCCTTCATAGGGCTCTGTATCCCAGCACTTTCCAGTCTATCACTGTAGCTTACTTGTCTGTCTCCCTCACCTAGTGACTTTTGCAGAGCAGGTAAAAACTCATCTTCACCTTTGGAGCCTTAGTACTTAGCATAGCACCCGGACATAGGAGCTTCCTAGTAAAAGTTTGTTGGATGCTGTTCTCTCTCTGGGTCCCTCCGTGCTAGAAGCAAAGGCTCTGAAATGGCCTTAGCATGTAGGGTCAGGAATTCGTGAGTGAGAACCCCACAGAAGATGTTTTCACAGGACTTCCAGATCCTGCAACCTTCCTAGAGCATCAGAGGAGAGCCCACACGCTTCCAAGAGGCTGTGTAAACTTAAGAGGGAGAGACCACCTTTTCCACCTTCGTGAAGGAAAGCCCATCAAATCGAGTTAAAAAGTCTGCATTAGTGGCCTTGGGGTTCCCCCCTCCTCCCCTGGGAGAGATAAAGAAAACAGTTTCCCTTCTATATTAGCAGCTTAAAATGTGAGATAAATCCTCCTGCCTAACCAGTTTGTAACAAATGGACTTCGCTGTCCAGTGGCGTGATACATGTCTGATGGATCTATTTATCCATTCTATTTCTTTAGAGATAGCAGCTAAGAAGTTTTGTCTATTATTTGTCTCCCTCCCCCATTCCCATTTTCCTAACCAAGCATGTAGAGCAAGTGGTTGATGGATGGATGGTGTTTGGGATAAAAGGGACCAGAATCAGATACTTTTCAGGATACGAACAAACTGGCTTATTAACAAGGAGGACCGTCAGGCAGGAGGCGGTGGCGGGGGGGGGGGGGAGGAGGAGTGGAGACCGGACGAGGGCCAGTGATGGATGAAGGAACACCTGGGGTTGCAAGGTGGAGACGTGAGATAACTGGTGGGTGCTGCTGCGGATAATGGCAGTGCCCAGGCTCTGGGGCGGTTCCTGCACAGAGGTGAAGGTCAGACCAGCCACTTGCCTCTCTTTGACAATCCTCCAAGAATTTCCCACTGCAAATGCGATCCCCGTCTCTTCTCCTTTTGCTTTCTGTAAAATGCAATCTACACGCCCTGAAAGAGACAGACGCTAGGCAGGGCGAGAAGAGGCAGATGGTAGACAGGGTTGGTTCGTGTAGCACCCAAGAGTGGAAAGGCAGTCGAGAAGTGGCCATGTGTCAGGCACTCGGGGTGACAGCAGTCCCTCGGCATATGTCATGCCATTCGATCCTCACACTGTGCCACTAGAATGATTAGCCCCATATTCTGATGAGGACACCAAGGCACAGAGAGGACCAGTGATTTGATCAAGACCACTGTGCTAGGAGGTGGTGGCCTTGGGTCTTCTACCTCTATCCATCTGCCTGCAAGCCCTTGAAAGAGCTCTGCTTTCCCGCTGCAGAGATGCCAGACCAGGGGTGTCTCTCTGCCTCTTCTATGCAGGTGGGCAGGCGGGCAGGCACCTGCTGTGTGATGCTGCTGGATCTGCGTCTGCTGTAGCAGGAAACTGGGGTGCAGCCCTGGGACTGAGGCGGTTCTGCCCCTTTCCAGCTGTGTGGTCCTGGGCAAAAGGCCCAGTGTCTCCGAGGTGCCTTCTCATCACCTGTCAAAGGCAGATAATAAATCTTTCCTCTTGTAGCCATTGAGAGGATTAAGCTGGATTAGGTATGTGGAAGTTCTTTGTAGCTGGTAATGCCCTCTGCAAATATTAGTTATTATGCTGTTACAGTTTCCCTTAATAACCCAGAGCTTGGGATATAAAAGCCTTCCATGTCCTTTATGAAGACATCTCCTAGGAGCTAACCTATTTTATGTCTTTCTTGTTCTCGTGGTTATAGTGGGTTCAGCACTGAAATATTTTTAAAGTAGTCTTAAATGACTTTTAAAAAACAAACCAACAAATCACTCCTCTTGATGTTTTGAGAATCCCCAGAAACATCAGTGATACAGCTGTGGCATGCTCCCCAAACCCCAGGAGGCTGCTACTGTAACCATCCCCATCTTACAGATGAAGAAATGAAGGCACAGCTGGGTATGGCGCTTGCGTAAAACCACAAAGCTAATAAGCCACAGAGCCAGACAAGGTCACAGACACAGGCCGTGTGGCCCCAGGGCACACACTTCTAAGAACTACACCACTCGGCTTCTCTTCATCCGTATTTCCAGGTCAGCTTAGGGGGTGGTGAATTTCCCGGGGTGGCTCAGTAAAACCTACATTTCTGAATACCTCAGTATGGAGTCTGGTGTGTTCAAGAATGAGAACTCGAAGAGGAAAATGCTCTACGGAACAATCTGATTTCATGATGGCAACATTGAATAAACAGGGAATCTCAAAGACTTTTGGTGTATTATTCCCGTGTGTTGCTGGTAGGTTCTTAAGTGGGCATTCCAGGTTTCAAATGAATCCACAGATGAAAAAATGAGGTGGAGGCAGAATGCCAGAAGACAATATTTGGCAGGGGGAGGGGGTTCCTCTTTGTTCCTTTCCTACCTCTGCCACAGACTGGGCTGGCCTTTAACCCTCTGGAGCCTTGGCTTGGATGTCCACTCGTAAATGTGCTTCTCAGGTTCACCCCCACCCCATGTTGCAGAGTTTTCTGCTCTCTTCCTCTGCCAAGTTTCCCTGAAGATTTCTGGTGGTCCCCAGTGGGTGTCACCAATACCCCTCCCCGAGTACCGTCAGCCCCCATCTGACACTGGCTCTTTTTCTCTCTCTTTTCTTTCACTCTCGTTTGTAATGCTGCCCACAAAGCTGGCTGAAGGTGCCTACCCCAGCCACTGCTATGGGGGTTGCCCCCTACTCAGGGTTGCTGTACCCCAAATTTCATGACGCTACCATCATGTGCCACTAATTCACTGGAGTTTCTCACCGGCCTGGGAAGGTTCTGCCCTTGGCCCACTCACATCCCTTTCCGTTAGGTAATGAATTCACACAACAATGATTTATTGTTGCCTGCTGTGCCAGGCACTGCGCTGGGTCCTTGAGATACAAAAGTGCAGTAGACACTCTCCCTCCTTCGTGGACATGATGTGTGGGAAGGAAGAGGAGATGGTAAATGAGTAGATTATAACACAATGTCTTCAAAGCCTAGAGATGCTGGCAAGTAGACATAATGTCATTAAGGACATCTTCAATCCATAAAACAAAGTATTTCTCCACCAAGACGCTAATCAGAAAGTCCCCAGGGAGACCTGGCTGGTGTCCCAAGGGCTTTCTGCTGCAGGCCCACTCTTTCCCAAGAGCTTTTCAAATAAATGCCTGGAAACAGGCCAAAGTTCTCTTCTTTAAAACAAAGATGGCATTTTCCTCTGGATTCTGCGCCAGCATATTCTCTTTTTCCCAGCCTCAGCATCCCACCTTGATTTCCACAGTGAGCCCATTTGCAGTAAGGATCCTGTTTCCCTAAGAAGCTCTCTCTATATGTCACCAGATGACTGTATGAGTATCTCTACTCCATCACATTCAGATAAAGAGGAACTGAGATCATGTCAGTTAAAAGACTCCATAAACTGAGCAGCACTCTAATTGGCAGCTGATATTATTATTACTATTGTTAAAATCACTATAATAATTATTATTCCCATAGAAGTTATGTGATTAGCCCAAGGTCACACAGGGAGGAAGCGGAGATGCAGAGACCCCTGCCCCCACATCAAGCACACGGCGGAGCTCCCAGCATTTCAGAGACCCATGCTCTTGGATGCAAAACTCTCCCACATCCGGTATCTAGTGGCGTGCTCGAGCTTCCAGGACCACTGCCAAACGACACTGCCTGGACTGCGCCCCATGGACACCGCAGCTCCTTCCCAGGTACGCCCGCCTGAGCTACCGTCGCCGAGGTGTGCCAAAAACACAGCCTGCATTTATTTTGTTTAATTCTTACACTATGTTTCAGCCTCTTCCTAAATGCATTTGTTTGCAAAAAGAGCCACGAGGGGAAGTTCAGCCCACAAATAAGAATATAATTATTACACGGTTTAGCTGTACCTGGGCGTCACCCGGGTATTCACCAGTGCTCTGAAATTCAATTGTTTCTCCTTCAAGACAGTATTTAATAGGATAAACAATTTCTGCTAAATGCAATAAATGTGAACCTGGGCTGTCATCTCCATAATCAACTTAAATTTCCCATTAGAAGCAGTGGCTGTGATTGAGATTCGGAATTTAATTTGGCGGGGCTGGCTTCAACGCGCTCGGGCGGGCTTCCTGGGAGCCTCCCATCAACCAAAGACAGAACCACTCTTTCCCGTCTCTGGGGAACCTTAAAAGAAGATAGATTATAACTCAAGAAAATTATACAGCTTCGGTATAATGAAAGAGATAAAACATTATTGGATTAGCCTGTTGAAATAACAGCAGACGGCAAAGCAATAATATCAAGGCAAACAAGGGCCTGGGCCCGTCAGCTCAGTGGGAGGGCCACGGGGATGAGAGAGGGCAGGCCGACCCGCACGCTTGCTGCCACCACCCCCGGCCGTCCGAATCGGCTCCTTCCCTGGGTTGTTCTATTGACTCCATTCCAGATGGCTGGGCGGGCCACACTGGTGGGTGGCGGTGACCCACGCCGTGGCGTCATGGATGTGTGAAGGTCTTAGGCCCCAGCACCTAGCCCAGAGGCAAACTGAAGCAGATGATGCGGCTGAGAACAAACTGGTGGAAAATGAACAGGATTAACCAATTCACCTTCAACTATTTTCTCCCCCCACCAATTTGATTTCCACAAATTCACGTGAAGTTCTGCAACCAGACAGGGAGCATCCAAGAGCAAACAAAATCCGAAGGGCTGTTTCAAGGTGATGGAATGAATGAGAGCCATAAAGCCTGAATGATCACTTGACTCAATCTAAAAAATCAAAATATTTTGGTTTTTAGTAACCTAAAGATCAACTAACTGCCCTCTTATGCTCCCTCCTCAAGCACCTCCCTCACCCAGGTAAGATTTGGATGAAAGCACGAGAGAGCGAAGAGGAACGTACAGAGGTAGGGGAAGGTACACATTGCACGCTGCCCCAGAGCCGTCAACTTGAACTTCTCCTTGGTATGTTTCCTCTTCCAGCCACTACAACATTTTCCTTCCTTACTTTCCCCCTTCCTTCCTCCCTTTCCTCCTTCCTTCTCCCCTTCCATTCTTTCCTCCCTCCTCCCTCCCTCCTCCTCTTCCATTCCTTCCTTCCTCCCTCCCTCCTTTCCTTCCTCCCTCCCCTTCCTTCCTTCCTTCCTTCCTTCCTTCCTTCCTTCCTTCCTTCCTTCCTTCCTTCCTTCCTTCCTTCCTTCC
>NC_058406.1:44850693-44945525 GCF_002201575.2 Neomonachus schauinslandi
TCCTTCCTTCCTTCCTTCCTTCCTTCCTTCCTTCCTTCCTTCCTTCCATTTCCCTTGCTCTTTTCTCCAGCTCAGGACCTTCTCTGGGCACCCACTCATGTCACAATAATTCAGCTCTGCCCCAGAACTCGTGCTTTGGACACGCACAACTTCACCCTTCCTTTGCTCAGCATCAAAGGGAGCTGAGGAACCAGGATCCACTCTCCTCAGGATGCAGCAGGTGGAGGCTGTCAATACCACACACACACACACACACACACACACGCACGCACACACGCACACATGTTCTTCTACATTTTATTTCATAAAAAATTCTTGTCAGTAAGCCCATTTACTGAGAGGAAGGGAACATGACAGTTAAGAGTCTAAACCCCTGGAGCCCAAGTGCCTGGGTCTGCAGCTCAGATCTGCCACTTCCTAACTGCACAACCCTGGACAAGCCACCTAACTGTTCTAAGTCCCAGCTCCCACAGCTGTTGGATACACAGCTTGTAAGGCTATCATGAGGCTGGAATGAATTAACACACTGAGCACCGTGGCGAGCATCGTCATCATTCAATACATATTCACCGCCATTGTCAGTGAATGAGACCATGCAGTCTTCAAGGGAGGAACAACTTAATATCTACGCACTGATTCACTATTGGGCACCTACTCTGTGCCAATCACTGCTAGACAATAGGACGTCAGTGTGAACAACTTCTAACAGTTCCTGGCTAGGAGTGCATGTGAGTGGAATAAAACTAGACAGATGAGCCAAGTGAGCTTTACCAAGATTCTTAAGCCCTTAAGGAACCCATAGTTTATGTTTAACTCACTCTTGGTTCAAATCAATATGCATTTTGCAAATAACATCTTTATTTCAAACACCCTGAATGGCACAGCCCTCTACCCTCGGGCTGGCCCCAGGTGGGAGCTGGTATGCGGTAACTGGGCCTTAGCTCCTAAGGGCTCAGAGCTCTTGCGGTGTGTAGCCCACAGCAGTATCTACTAGGAGCACTTCTTCCTTAGCAATTAAGTGTTTCTGAAGCAGGGCCCAAGCAGGGACTGCCTCCATTTTGAGGAGGTGGATTTTTGCACTGCCTTTGTCTTGTTTTATGTCCTTCAGAACACGGAGACCAGTCTGACCAGCAACTCCACCTCCCATCAATGGCGACATCTAGAAGAAAGAAGGTCAGCGGACATTAATTAGCCCTTGTTACACCTGGTGCCCTATGGAGGGGTGGGGCATATAAGCCAAAACGCTTTGGAAGTCTGCTCTCATCTCCTCCCTCTAGTCACCTGTCCTTCTTGCACACCATTGTACTTGCCATGCTCCCTTCTACCACAGGGCCTTTGCAGATGCTGTTTCCCTGGCCCAGAATACACTTTCCTCCTCTATTCATCTGGTCAATCCCCTTCAACCTTCAGATCCCCATTTAAGTATTGTTTCTGCAGGGAAACCTCCCTGACCTCTAACTCCCCACCAATTCTTCATATTTTAAGCTCTTGGGGGCATTTTATAGCAGTTACAACTAAAAGTTTAAAAGTGTTTATGGGACAAATTCAAATGATGTAGGTCTTTCTTGCTAAACAGTAGTCCCCATGATGACAGGATCTATACCTGATTTGCTCACCACTGAACCCTAGCACGTAAGCCGGCACATAGGAGGCCTTTGGTAAACATCTGTTGAATGACTGGCTCTCAGCTTCATCACTTCCCAGCTACAGGATGCTGGGTAGTTTACTTCTTGTCAGTGTATAACCTAGGAGCTCTGTGATCTACTGTGAGCATCGTGTGTTATATGAAATAGTAACGAACAATGCACTCTCCCCTCCCTGACACTTGCCTTTCCCTTGAGGATTTTTTGGTCGTTGATGAGATTGACAAGTAATTGATTCCATCCACTATGATATATCAGGTGTCTGGCTGAGCCTCTAATGGACAGTATAATTCCACATGCATTTCTTAGTATCTCTGGGCCTGCCCACTCATAAAATGAGAAGGCTCCAGTAGGAGGTGTCCAGGGTCTCCTCCAACCAGGAGAAAAATCCTATGGTTGTGCACTACACTCTGGAGGTATAGCACTGTGGGGGGCCCGGTGGCGATGTGGCAGGGGCTGGGGTGGGTGAGTTAGAACAACCCTGAGCATTTCACTGGGGAGAACAGTGCGGGCAGGAGTCAAAAGCAAAGGCTGTGGCAGACACACTGGACCCAAACCTGTGGTCCTACACTTATTCTGTAACCACTGGGCAAGTTCATTAGTGACCCCCAGCATCTCAGTTTCTTCATCAATAAAATGGAGATATTGATAGTACCTACTTTGTGATGTTGTGGTGAGGACCAAAGGATCTAATGTTGTAAAATACAAAGTAACACTGTTCATTTTGCTTTAAAACAAACCAACATTTATTTTGCTCTTACAATGTGTTAGGCATTATTCTAAGGGCTTTATATATGTTTCATGAGAAACTCAAGACAGCTCTAGAAGATAGTTCATATCCTCATCTCCATTTTACAGATGAGGGAACTGAGGCACCAAGAGGTCACGTAAGTTGTTAAGGTCACAGTTACTGAATGATAGAGATGAAACTCAAACCCACTGAGTCTGAGCACTCAGCAAGGTGCCCGATACATAGTAGTACATTGTTTTTACTGGATGTGTTGTTTTCCTTTTTTAGCGGTATCACCAAAACGAAAAGAACGGGAAGGGAAAGAGTCAGGGGTGGGGGATATTGAGAACTCAGATAATAAACTGGACAAAGAATTTGAGAGCTGGAAAGGATCTTAATGATAGCCTAGTCTTTTGTTTCTTAATTCAGCCCCTACCACTGAGCAGCAACTACGCTGGGCCACAGGGACACAGAGATAAATGGAACATGATCTCTGCTTACACACATAGGGAAGACAGACACACACAATATCCAAAATATAATATGCTAAGAGCTATAATAGGCATATGTTCAAAGTGCTACAGGAGTGCATAGGAGGAATTAACTAATTTTACTCAGGGGGGGAGGGTTAGAACTTTTTTTTTTTTTTTTTTTTTTTACAAAAGAGGGGCATCTGTGCTGGATTTTGAGGGCTGAATAAAAGCTCAGTTAAAAAAAAAAGAAGAAGGTAAGCATTCCAGAATGATTCAAAGAAACGACTTGCAAATGCCATGCACTAATAGTCTTGTGACTCGAAACACTCTTAGGTATGAAAACAATGAAATATAAAATCAGAAGCCAGGATGGACCTCAAATTTCATAGTACCCATCTCCCAACCCAACATCTCCAATGCTCTTCTTGCCCTTTTGAATTATCCTCTGGAATTCCCTAGATTTCCCTTTTCTGACCAACTCTCAAAGACTCCTTACTTTTCTCATGGGTGACCTCGCAGGCTGTTCCCTGGAATCCAATAGGACAGATGCAGTCACAGCGTGATTCTGTAAAGACAAATTCAGAGAGAGTGTGAATCATACCATGTGAAACAGAACCCCGAGTTCAGCCCTCCACATCAAAGTGGTGACACTTTGCTATTAGATTAAAATAGGAGAAACATTTAGTTGAACAGTTTAAGAGAAGAAGGTTCAGGGCCAAGAATACCTACTCCTTCCTTGAGGGCCTTCTGCTCATGAAGGGTGTTTATTGCCATCATGGGGAATCACACGGCATTGCTGAGGAAAATTACTCGTGAGCTGACATTTGACCCAGCCTTGTAAGTTTCCAGTTTTAAGAAGCTACATTACTGGTCACTGAGGTCACTGGTCATTGGTGCTCAGTTTCACCCTGGGGCATTTAATTGTCCAGCCTTCCTAGTAATGGGGAACTCACTGTCCTCATAAGTTTCATCCCACCTTTGGCCAGTTCTGACCCTTTGGAAGTTATTTATGTTAACCCGTAACTTCTCACCCAAGAGTTACTCTCATCTGGATCACACAGAATCCCTTCACAAGATTATCTTTTCTAAGGCAGGCCCAGGAACACCCCAGTCTCTGGCTTCATATTCTCCTTCACACCAGTGCACATCCTCAGATGGGCTCCAGTTCCCAGGTCCAAATTTCACACAGAGTCAAGGGGATTTCAGCAACCCTCGATCAAGACCTTGAGCTGATGGGCTGACCCCACTTCTTGCTGACCACATCCCCACTTAGGTGCCCCCATTCTGATGGCAGAACTTCCCAGCCTTAGGCTCTCACTGATCTCTGCTTTGCTCCCACCCACCCTGTCCAAGAAGCTAGACACATACTCCTCAGTCTCTGATGGGAATGGGGTTTCTCCTGTGTCCCCTCTGTTGAGCTGCTCTATCCACATAGGTTCTGCCCTAACTCCAGGTGGCTCCCTCCCTGGGTGGGGATCTGCTGTACCCAATTGCTCCTGATACCTTATTTTGGCTTCCTGCTGGACTGGACCTTTCCTCAGTCATCACCACTAAAGTGTAAGATCCCAGGCCTCAGACAACCCCAAATTTGCTCTGCCCATTGCAGTGACCCCAGATATGGCCCTTAAAGTTAGGAATCAAGTTCAAGTGGCCCATCCTTGCTGCCACTCCCTCCAACCGCCTCCCGTCCCCCATCCCCCAATCTTCTCACCATGTACTGGTCAGGACGTGCAGAGCCCAGGGCCTCTTATTCGGCCCAGAGAGGTTTCCCAAGTCCATTCCCACCCCTTGTTGCAGACGGCACATTCTCAGCCTGCTCTTCTGGTTTTATGCTGCTGGAACCTAGGTATTCGGGCGGCCAGAGTAGCATGACCTAGTTGCCTACATTCTGACTTCTTGGGAAATAGACTGATACTTGTTCTAATGCTCGGTACACTTCAGTGTAACTCTTTGGTCAGGTCTAGCCCTCCCACTAGTTTATAAGCTAGTGAAATCATGGATCCCATGTGCCAGTGAATTCAGCTGTAGATCAGCTTCTCAGCCCTGACTCCACAGTGCAATCATCTGGTAGGCTTTTTCAAAGGCCAATCCCAGTGATTCACTTTAATTGTTCTGGGTGAGGCCCAGGATTCTCCCCTGCAGCCCAGGCTGAGATTTGCCGTGGAGGAACATCATGCTCTTTGCCCAGGAGTTGCACCTGAGCACTGGGGGGGGGGTGCCCTTTGTCCAATCCCACCTCATTGTGCTCCAGGGAGGTGGGGACTTAAGCAGTTATGAGTCTCAGCCGGGCTGCAGATTAGAACTACCTGGAGAGGGTTCACCCGTCCTGATGAGGGGCCTTCTTGAGAGTCACATAATCCAGGTGGGGGCTCGAGCATCAGTAGCTCTGAAGGTCTCAGGTAGTTCTAATGTCTGATCAGGGTGGAGAAGCTCAGTTTAAGAGGCTCCAAATGCCTAGGGGGTTCTTTTTTCCCCTCTGACAAAATGAAGAGGGCTTTATGACAGTCCTTGGGGCCTCCAGAAAAGGACTAGGGATTGATGTAGAACTCTTCTTGAGATACCCTGGAGGGTATGTGGATTCGATGACGTGTTCTGGCCCCAGCACCAGCCCCTCCAGATGATGTCTTCCACAGGGACACCAACTGCCTGGAAACGGTACCTTTCAGGACAGGGACTCCATTCCCTTGACAGGGAGCACAGTGGCAGGGGCTGACTTCCTTCTGGAACTCCTCCAGAGCCCGCTTCATGTTCTGCCTTATTGTGCTGGAGTAGGCAAAGTCCGTGGCCGTCACCAGTTCATACAGAGGCTCTGCCTGGGGAGCAGAAAGGCATGCATTTCAACAGAAGACAGTCATCAAACAGAAGGGCAAAGCAAGGTTTCACAGGAATGAACAAGGGGCCGGGGCATGGAGACAAGTGGATTCATCTGGCACTGGATGGACACCCAGTATGTAGATGGATGTCCCATCCTCAGTCTGTCCCACCCCACCCAATATCCACAAATAAGCTCATTTGAGTTCAGGTCAACTCTTACTGAATACCTCCTAAGTGCCAAGCATTAAGCACAGGTAATGAGTAAAATAAAATCCACAGGAATCCAGAGAGAGAGAGCGAGAGACATAGTAACAGGTACTTAGAGCACAGCAGTTATAGGCATGTGTGCAAACTTGGAATGGGGGCAAAGGAGCAGGCGGTTAATCTGTCTTTGGTGGGGGAGAGGAAGTGATTTCCAAGCCGCTCTTTGAAACTATTATAGGAGCTTTGTCCCAACATTGCCTCCCCCCTCCGCCCAGTAGTTGGCAAATCATTCACATCACGCAAGAGCCACCATCATGAAGCCTTTCCCCGAGCTCCAAAGTTCACAGAACCACTTCCCACCAGGAAGTGCTCAGCATACAATCCAGTGCTCATCCGATACAAATTCTATTTGCAGTCATTCATTTTTTTTCATGAGTTGAAATCTTTTTTCCTTCTTGAGTTAGAAGGTAAGCTGCTGGAGATCAGGGCTATATACTGTCAGCTCTGAGTCTCTGGGGTCTAGCCCCAAGTGTCGTGAGAACAGCTATTAAAAGTGTATGGGCAAGGCGCCTAGGTGGCTCAGTCAGTTAAGTGTCTGCCTTCGGCTCAGGTCATGATCCCAGGGTCCTGGGATCGAGTCCCACGTTGGGCTCCCCTTGCTCATGCGCGTGTGCTCTCTCTCTCAAATAAATAAAATCTAAAAAAAAAAAAAGTGGATGGGCAAATGAATGGGGGATGGGAGGCCTCATCAGGGCCACAGCAGCTGGCCCAGAGGAGAGGGGGTGGACAGCAGAGACCTAGACGCAGACAGAGCGCTGCTGGTCTCCCGTGGGCAGGGCGTGTTTTCACAAGAGGAAGCCACAGACGAGTGTGGTGGTGCTGACGGGCTAGGAAAAGCCAGAGGTAAAGTGCAAAGAAGTAGTTAAAAATGTTCAGAGCCTCTTGGCCCTAGTTTCAGCTCCAGGGCCAGGTTCCTCTCCAGGTTTTGTCTGTGATCCTGCCCTAATCCAGTGCTGGACAGTTTAGGGTCTAAATGCAGGCAATCATGCCTAATAGAAGCCTCCAGTGGGAAGAAAATTGCTTCCATTTCTTAATGCATCTGCTGCTGACCTTCACTCCAGTGGGCAAAGCAAGGCCCCTTGGTGGTCCCATTGTCTCACCGTTTTGCGGTCAATGAATTGATCCAGAGGCGGTTTACGGAACGGTCCAGCCTGCTGGCCACACGTGGGGGAGGAATGGGAGGGAAGTGGGGGCGGGGGTTGCTGTTCACGAGTATGAGCTTCTCGGACAATCTGCATTCCCTGCCGGAGCACCTTGAAAGGCTGCCTTTAACCCCCCAGGCATTCTCCTACCAGCACTGAGATTGGCTCCAGGAGAGAGAGCAAGTCAGTGGCAGAACCGGAATAAATGTCGGAGACGTGTATTGTGCGCCAGAAGCCGGGGCTGGTGGTTGACAAACGTGATTCCACTCCATCCTCACAAGGTAGCAACTGTTAGCCCTGCTTTCAGATGAGGTTAAGTGACTTGAACAACATCAAAGAACTCGTTAACTAGTATTGCCAGGATTCTGACCCAAAGCTTTTGCTTTTCCAACTAGTTCATGATAATTATTGATAAAAATGGCTTGACTCTTCCCATTTCCAATTTCTGTGTCAGTGTTCTCCAAAGTTTGCAGACTGCGGTTTGCCTTGGGACCGAGCAGCAACTCCTAGACCCCACAGCTCCCTTTTAATTCTATGGTAGTAGGGCATCATTGTCCCTTCTTTCATTTGCTGCCCCCCCATCTTTCTTTCTCTCTTTTCTCCTCTTCTTCCTCTCTCCCTCCCTCTTTCTTCCTTATTTCTCCCCCAAATACACAGTCTTACCTACTCATATTGACCACGGGTCCTAAGCACACTTGCCCATGAGAAAATTTTATTTATCATTTTCGGCAAATGATAAATTTGCTGAATTTGCAGCTGATCAGTTGGTAAGCAGTGATAATCACACCTTTCTAATGGTGTGACCATCATACCTTTCTAAAGCAACATACTCAAAGATTCTGGAAAGGCAAATGACTCTGACCAAGAGAAGGTTTAAGATACAGAGGTTGTGGTAACATTACCTGGTAAGATAATGTCAGACTTGGGCTGTTGGACTCACTACTTATTAAAGTCCATGCAGTTCCCTGTAATGGACCCTGGTAATCACCATTCTTCTTCTTCTCCTTTATTTTATTTTATTTATTCTTTTTTTTTTTTAGAGAGAGAGAGAGAGCAGGGGGCAAGGGGCAGAGGGAGAGGGAGAGAGAGTATCCTCAAGCAGATTCCACACCCAGCATGGAACTTGATGCAGGGCTCGACCTCACAGCTCTGAGATCATGACCTGAGCCAAAATCAAGAGTTCGGACGCTGAACTGACGGAGCCACCCAGGCGCCCCAGGTGATCACCATTCTTAATGATAACAAATAATTATTGCACTAGCAGCAGTGGTTAGGTGCCAAACTAAATACATACATGATCTAACTTAATCTTTACAACAATCCTATGAGGCAGGTGGTCTTCTGTAGCCCCATTTTACAGATGAAAATGCTGAGGCACAGAAAATTTAAATGGAGAGACCAGAGTCACACAGTCAGTAAGTGGCAGAAAAGGATTTGAACTGTTAGCATTGTGGTTTGTGTCCTTTCAGTGTATGTTTTTGGATAGTTAAACGGGCAGATATTTATACCAAGTTGGTGGCATAAGAAAAGTGCAGTTGTGTTTTCCACTTAACCTCACTTAATATCCTATTATGAGCATTTTCCCATGCCATTCAATATTCTCTGATAAAATATTTTAGGGCTGCATAGAACCCTGTTGTACGGATGAATGACAAGCTATTCACCTCTTCTCTTGTTATTATGTCTTTGTTTCCTTTTTTCTTTTCTTTTGCTACACAAATAACGTGAAAGAAGGCATCGTTTTATGCATACATCCTTACCAACTTTTAAAATGATTCCTTTAGTTGATTATTGCGGCTGAAGTTATTGGATCAAAAGCTACAAATGTTTCTAATGTTCTGGATATAGATGGTTACATTCTTTTCCTAAACTGTTGTATCAACTTCTCTTCTCATCTCATTTTATACAATGTCCATCTCATCTCTCTCACTGACATTGAGCATTACAGATTTTTAAACATTGTCAATTTGATGTTGTTACTTTGATTTTCATTTTTTATTCCTAGAAAAGTGCAACATTTTGCATATATATTCACCATCATAGTTCTGTAAGTTGTCTCTTTCCTTTGAGATGTGCCTTTCTTACAAATTCTATCATTCCTTGTACATTAAGGATTTCATCTGTGGCAAAATTATTTTGTTGGTGTGTTATCTGTCATTTAATTATATTCATGGTTTCCTTATTTGAAATTCAGAATTTATTTTGGTGGGTGAGATCCAACAGCCCAAGTCTGACATTATCTTACCAGGTAATGTTACCACAACCTCTGTATCTTAAACCTTCTCTTGGTCAGAGTCATTTGCCTTTCCAGAATCTTTGAGTATGTTGCTTTAGAAAGGCATGATGGTCACACCATTAGAAAGGTGTGATTATCATTGCTTACCAACTGATCAGCTGCTTTTCTTTCTGGGTACATAGCAGGGCTGCAATCCCCTGACATCCTTAAGGGTAGGTTTGCAGCGTGACCTGTTTTGAGCAGTGAGTGGAGGGAGGGTCCTTTCCAGGGTGAAGCTTTCAGGACAGAGTGAGGTCACATTTCCCCTTCCCGTACCACTGCTGTGGTGATCTTGGGAGCACATTACCACATAAAGCCTCCATCACCTGGGTCCCTGAAGAGCACCGCCAATAGTCCCCTCCTTAATATGCTTTGGACATGTTGTGTGATTGAGAAATAAACTTTTGATGTACTAAGCCACTAAGATTTGGGACTTTTTTTTTTTTTAACTGAAGCATAACCAAGTCCTTCCTGACCTCTACGTGAGCACCATTCACAACTATATCTTTTCCTTCTACCCTGGGCAATGCCTAAGCTCTGTATAATAGCATCTCCATCAGCCTGGACGTCAGACCACAACCCAGCCACCCTGACTACTGATAGAAATGTATGTGGATGGTAGAGGAAGTGACTAGGATTGCCAGTCAAATACAGAATGCCCAGCTAAAGTTGAATTTTAGATAAACAACCAATAATTGTGTAGTATGAGGATGTCCCATGAAATATTTGGGGGATGCTCATACTAAAAAGTTATCCATTATTTGTCTGAAATTCAAATTTAACTGGACATCCTGCATCTTCACTTGCCAAATCTAGCAAACTCTTTTTGTGATTCCTTTAACCATTCAGAATGTCTTTGGGATTTTTCCTCTATCAGTGACCTTTTCATTGGTCCCTGAGCTTTGCCTTCATGACATCATGGTTGTCACTCCACTGTCTTTAAGTCATTTAGTGTTGCAAAGAATTCTAAGACCAGGACAACTTTTATTTTTGTAAGATATGTTTGTTTCTAAAAGTAAAAAAAAAAAATTACTAGGATGTGTTTCAGTATTGTTTTGTTTTCAGTACTTTTGCTTACTTTTCAATGAGTTCTCCATTTTGTGTTATCAGCTCAGGGAAGTATCTCTTATTATGCCCACGATTAATGCATCTTCAAATTTAATCTTGTCTCTTTCTCAGGAAGAAGTCTTTGAATTTTCGATTTCTCCTCTACTCTATTTCCATCATATTTCTTTTATGTCATTGTTTTAATCTCCTGGTCTTTTGCTTCTACATGATAAGAACATTTTTATGGCACCTTCCATATCACTGACTCAATTTTCTGCAGTGTCAATTCTGTTCTTTACTGTTACCAATGTAGGCTTTCATCTCTTAGAGTCAGCTACTTCCTTTCTCATCTGATGAGTTCTCAATAGCTCAGCCCCTGTTTTTGACTTCCTAAATTCTTCATTTTCTTAAATCTTCTTATAATCACAAAGCAAACACATTCTAAAATTTACTTCTATTTTTCTACTTTTTGATGGAGGCTTGTCTTCTGCATCTTGAATGTAATTTCAACCTTTTGTCTTTGGGACTCTCTTTACATGTCACTGCTATTTCTTAGCTCTTTGAGCAAAGAGCCATTTCTCTGAGTCTGGATTTTACCAGTAAAGAGTGGGAGTGGGCTCTTCAGTGTTCTGCTTCCCTGCACACCTGGCTCCTATAGGAATCATGTTTGGGGGTCTCGATCTTCAAGAGTGGTTTATGGGTGTAACCCCCAGCCAACACTCTGTGTCTAGGAATTGCTGATCCAGTGGCCTCTGCTGTCCTGGAAGGTAATCGTTGCTCCAACTACCTGGTGAGCTGGCTCTGCAGAGAATTATGGTGAGCTAATGTGAAGCTGTCTGCAGTTTTCTCTTGCCAGAAAGAGTGCGTGCAAGAGCGGGATGCCCAGAATGTATGTTTCCAACTCAGGTCCAGGACTTACAGAGGAACAGCTATGGACTCTGAGAAACAAACTGAGGGTTTTATAGGGGTGGGGTGTGGGGGGATGGGTTAGCCTGGTGATGGGTACTAAGGAGGGCATGTACTGCATGGAGCACTGGGTATTGTACAAAAACAACGAATCGTGGATCACTGCATCGAAAACTTGTGATGTATTGTATGGTGATTAACATAACATAAAAAAAAAAAAAAGAGCCTTCAGTAGTCTCCCCTCCTCAGCTCCTGAACACATCTCTGACTCTTTCATCTTTTCCCCCTGTCAGCCCACACAGCCCTTCACAGAACTACACTTAAAGTGGATACTTTCCACTGTATCACACACAGGCTGGGAAGCCACTAGCCTTTGGTAGAGCACTGCACCTCTGAGGTTATTTGCAGGCCTGACTGAGATGTTTAACATGCTAACGTGCCCTACCTCTCTGCTCCCCTCCCTCTCTCTCTCTCTTTCACGCACACACAAACTCACACACACACATACCCCCCATATCATATCACATGCTTGGCACCTGACATTCCCAATGCCCAGTCTGGCACATCCAACCGCTTCAGGTGGGTAACCAAAGAAAACTCCACTAATTCTCAGTTTTAGAAACAAAGATGCAGGCAAAATATAAGTGACAAGTAAAGGCTGGGGATCTATTTTTCCCTTGAGCTCTGTTTACTCCCATGCCCATCTGTGATACCAAGCAACGTCACCACACCATCAGCCAATCCCAGATTTCTCTGGAGCTGCCTACAACCTATGGCTGACTTTATCCTCCTCGGCCTGTCAACGGCTGTACCCTAAATGTCACTACTGAACACACAGCAGAGGAGAGGATTTGAATGGCAGCCTTCTTGTTCTGCAGAAACTATGCATTTGACATACAAGTAGAGACACTGTGGGAGGCTGCCAGGGTTGGGAACTGTAGAGCCTCCCATCAAGAGCTCCAGTCTCTCATTGCCCCTCCTGGGCAGCAAGACTAAATCTCTGGGGGCAGCGGGGTGGGGGGTGGATGCCAGACAACCAATGGCTATACAGACAATGGCGAGAAGAGGATGGCTGAGGATGGAACGTGGACACCGTGCAGAAGTCCCCACAGACAAGGACCCACTACTGCTGATGTGTATGACAGTCCTGTTCGAGCAAACATCTTCTTAGTTTAAGGTTGCAAAACTGCTCTTGTGTGGGTGACAGATGGTTGGGATCATCAGTTGTTATTCACTAAACCCACAGGAATATCTAGAGGGGAGGGAAGAGGTCAAACTCCCGGGTCCAGACCTCATGGAGACTCTTGAGCAGCCACAGAAGGATGCAACCTCTGTGACCTTGATTTTCATCAGCCACGTAATGGAGATCAGCATATGCGATCTGCAGACTCGTGAGGATTAGATGAAATAACGCTCCTAAAGCCCTGGGCAGAGTGTCATGAATATAATAGGTGCTCATAACGTCAGTGATCATTGTGAGGTTACCACCCTGTCCTGTAGATGGTCGTGCCTGGATGTGTCTTACTGCTCGGCACACACCATATGCTTCATCCTTACCGCCTCCTGTGTTTTCCTCCAGTGTCTTAATTCCTGTCACATCGCAGGAACTTAATAACTATTTGTTGGTTGAATGAATGAAAACTAAAATAAAGAAATAATGGAAAGAGCGATTCTCTGATGAAATGGAAACAGTATCAATTTAACAAGGCTGGAATTAGAAGCTGATGGTGAATTTCCTTTAGCAACTTGGGGGGCCTGAATGGGAGGGATGCAAGGGTCTCTAGCTGGTGCTGAACAGTATATTGTAATCAATCCATTCCAGATAGATTATCCACTATAATGTGTGTGCCTCAAGATTGAGGCGTGGTTCTTAATGAGCTCTGTATCCCACACCCTGGCTCCCAGTGGCCCCTCATAAGCTGTTTTCTGAAGAGAGGAAAGGGTGGGTAGAGCAGCTGCCTAGCTGTACCTTAGTATTTTTTAAAGATTTTATTTATTTGTCACAAAGGGGAGGGAGAGAGAGAGATAGGGCACAAGCAGGGGGAGCGGCAGAGAGAGAAGGAGAAGCAGTCTCCCCGTGGGGCAGGGAGCCCAGGACCCTGAGATCATGACCTGAGCCGAAGGCAGACGCTTAACCGACTGAGCACCCCCAGGCGCCCCCCAGCTGTACCTTAATTTTGATGATGTCTGGGTTGTACTGCACCGCATCTCCCCACTCCTGCATCAGGTCTGCCGTCGGCAGCTCCTTATAGGCCAGGGTGGTGATGTGCTCACTGGCTCCTCCTCGCACAAGGACCACCAAGTCATCCACCATGGTGTTTCTCTTGTTTCTGTCTGGAATGGACCCAGAGACCTGGCATGTCAAGGGATCCACTTCCACACCTTGGAATTTACTGCCACCCAACCAACAACCTAATTACCACAATATTTATTAAACTCATCCTGGAGGTGCCGGTGGACGGGATGGTTTCCCGCCAGTGAGAAAGTCATGGCGCAAGGGGCGGAATGCAGCTCTCAGTCATATGGGACCCAAGTCGGGGGCAGGACAAGGAAGGGACATCTATAGATGCCAGTCACTGAGTCTATGGAAGACAGAGAGCTGATGGACAGATATAGATAGATAGATGATAGACAGATAGATGATAGATAGATAGATAGATCATAGATAGGGTAAGTAGGTTAATAGGGAGATGAGTTATTGATCATTAATGTGCCAGCCAGTAATCTAATTGTCGTACATGTATTAACTCACTTTTTGCAGATAAGAAATCTTAGGCATTAGGGGTGAAAAGGTTTATCCAGGTAGTGCTGTGAAGCTCTAAGCTATGGTGCTTCTTTGTATAGGGTAACAGAGGCGGGAACATTTGTAAAGTCTGGGCTTCACATGTGATAGATACCCATTAAAGAGTGTCTACTAGGAAATGATTATTATTTTGACTTCTCGTGGAGTTTCTGGGAAAGCCCTCAATCATATCCTTGAGTCCTTCCCATTCTAATCTGTCCATGTACCCAATGCCAAACGAGGTGGTGTCGGGTGACCATTCAGCCCTGGGCCTGCAACACCTGAGGACCATGGAGAGGGAGATTATACGCTGCTGGTAGGGGTGTACAGTGAGTGGTACAAGCGTCTCAGAAAAACAGCTTTGCAGGAACTAGTCCAGAAAAAGCACAGAGTCTACAACCCAACAATCCCACTCTTGGTGCATTCCCTGAGAAACCCTTGCACGTGGGTACCAGATGGCTTCGTAAGAATGGTCACAGCCCCAGTGATTGTACTTGCTCGCCACAGGAAGTGACCCAAATTCAACAGCGGCATGGACAAAGACACAATATTATATTCATACAATAAAATACTATGCAGCAATGGAAACTAACTATAGTTATACACAAAAACATGATGTTGGATGGAAAAAAAAAACAACCAACACCCAGAACCGAAAAGATTACATTCTATCCGTATAAAGTTCAAAAACAAGCAACAGGGGCGCCTGGGTGGCTCAGTCAGTTAAGCATCTGCCTTCCGCTCAGGTCATGATCCCGGGGTCCTGGGATCGAGCCCCGCATCGGGCTCCCTGCTCGGCAGGGAACCTCTTTCTCCCTCTGCCTCTGCTGCTCCCCCTGCTTGTGCTCTCTCTCTCTCTCTGTCAAATAAATAAATAAAATCTTTAAAACAAAACAAAACAAAACCAAAAACAAGCAACACCAAGCTGTATTGGTTAATGATATATACGGTGGTAAAACTATTAAGAAAGGAAGGATGTGTTTAACACAGAAGCAAGGATGGTGTTTTCTCCAAAAGGGAGGGAGGAGTTGTAGTTAGAAGGGTTCCGGCGTCCTGGGCAACGTTCCATCTAGTGACCTGCACGGGGTGGGGGGGAGGTACTCTACAAGTCTTCTTAATTTAAAAAAAATTTTTAAAGATTTTATTTTTAAGTCATCTCTCCATCCAATGTGGGGCTCGAACTTACAACGCCGAGAATAAGAGTCTCATGCTCCTGGGGCGCCTGGGTGGCTCAGTTGGTTAAGCGACTGCCTTCGGCTCGGGTCACGATCCCGGAGTCCCGGGATCGAGTCCCGCATTGGGCTCCCTGCTCGGCAGGGAGTCTGCTTCTCCCTCTGACCCTCCCCCCTCTCATGCTCTCTGTCTCTCATTCTCTCTCTCTCAAATAAATAAATAAAATCTTTAGGGCGCCTGGGTGGCTCAGCTGGTTAAGCGACTGCCTTCGGCTCGGGTCATGATCCTGGAGTCCCTGGATCGAGTCCCGCATCGGGCTCCCTGCTCGGCAGGGAGCCTGCTTCTCCCTCCGACCCTCCCCCCTCTCATGTGCTCTCTGTCTCTCTCATTCTCTCTGTCTCAAATAAATAAATAAAATCTTTAAAAAAAAAAAAAAAAAAGAGTCTCATGCTCCTCTCACTGACTGAGCCAGCCAGGCGCCCCTACGGGTCTTCTTTCAAGAGCACCTATGTTCTATGCATGCCTCTCTTGTAGGACGTATCTTCTAACCCAGCCCCACCAGAATGAACAAATAAACAATATCAACCACACATCAGTCACAAGGGCAAGAGATTTTTCTAGACCAGCAGTTACATTTTTGTTGTTTTATTTTGTTTTGTTTCAGCTGGGGAACTCTTTCTCCACATACCATCCCAGATGCAAGCTCAGTAAGTGGAGCAGGTAGAGGCTTGCTGTTCGGGCTGCCGCAGAGGTCACGGACTGGGTCCCTGCTGATTGGCCTCTCTTTCCTACTCCACCTGCTGCATTGATTCCAGTTCCCTTGAATGACCTCCAGGTTTCCTGCTCCCAGACACTTGGCGCTACATCCTGGCTTCGATACCCACCTCCGATCTGGTCTCCCCTGCCATGTGGGCTCTGCTGCATGACTTACGGCTTTGACTGCTCTTCTAATATCTGTCCCACCCATTATCTCAGGTAAGGACTAGTCTCCTCACCTGCCTCCCCCACTTCCTCCACCTGTGCCCGACCCCTGCCTCCTACCTCCAGCCAGGCCAACTCTCAGCCCCCAGACTCAATTTCCATTGTCATTTTCCTCCTGCCTTAAAAACAACCTTGCTGCTTTACTCCTCGAGCAGCAATCCCAATGCTCCCTCCCTTAGGAAGCCTGTCCTGATGCTCCAGACCTGGTTTTGTGCTTACTGCCGCCTTGTCATTGCTTCTTTAATTGTTTGCCTGCTTTGTGTGAGCACCACGAGGATAGGAATACAATTTTATTCACTTTCGTATGTCCAGCATATCGTAGGAGCTAAATAAGTGTTTACTGAATGAATTATTATTTTAATTGAAATACCTTAGAATATCCGGTCTTTGGCTTAAAGAGAGACTCAGTTTTGGGGATCCTAGGGCGGGAAAGATGATGAGCACAGAAGTCACATGCTCCCGCCACTCACCTCCTATTTCATTCAGAATACCCCGGCATATGTCCACCGACACACCCAGCTTGACGTAGACCACCTCAATGCCGATGCCGATTCTAAAACCATTCTGGGCACAGGCTCGGACATCCTTAAGAGAGTAACCTGAAGGAAGCAAGAAAGAGGCCCATGACCTAGAGGTAATTCACCCTGTCCCTTTTCTGGTTGTTGATTCCAAAGGCCTTGCCCTTTCTGGATGTCATGGGGGCCCCAGGGACTCAGGATCAGATAAAAGGGTGGCCAGCCTGGTGACCGCAATGTGGGCAGCCGCTGACATCAGTGTGGAGACCTCATGAGAGATTGACAGCAACTTCCCTTCAGGGTCCTCAGAGGCTCTGAGGCTCTTTGCTACCTCCCAAAGAGCAGAAGTGCTCAGGGTCGCTTTTAAAAATGTGGCTCCTTATCAAACATCTAGGGATTGATCCCGTGAGTCAAGGTTGCTGATATGTGTCCCCCTTCCCCTGACCCACTCTTCTTTAATCTTGGCTATAGAAGAGATAGCTTGCTCATTAATTAATTAAGGTGATGCATTTAAAGTGTCAGCCTAGGACCTGGCAAAGAGAAGGGGCCAATTCCTCTTATTTCTTCATTTTTTTTGGACTCATTTCCCACCTGTTCCTCCCTAATTCTCTGCAAGGCACCCTCCCACCCTGGGCTTGCTGAAAACTCGAGTGTGACTTGTCGGCACTTTGAGGCCAGGCAAGGAGAGGAGAGCAATTCTGCCTCCTGGGCTTGAAATACAATGCCTCCTGGGCTTGAAATACAAATCTCATGATAATATCCCTCATAATTTTTGTACTAGTAAGTATTACAAGAGAAAGTGCTTCTGTGGTCAAGTAAGTGTGACCAGTGTTGTATCAGAGGAGGTGGTGAGGTCATTTTATGGCAGCAGGCTCGTGGCTAGGCTAAAAGTGGGATCCGTTAATGTTTCCCCAATTTATTTGATAGTAGAGTCCCTCTGCAGGAAGCAGCTTGAGGAAATACGAAAAGTGCGTTTGAAGCCAGTGGGATGGAGGAAGCTCTCCTCGACCTTCGTGAGACTGAGGCTACGCTGGCTTAAATTTACGTACATCATATACCACGTGTCCTCTTGCAAGTACAACAGACTTATAACGAAACCCTTGTTCTGCCCCTGTGAACTGTGGGACCCAGGGCAGGTCAGCTGGGAGGTGGCATGTTGGAGGAAATAACACAAGATTGGGAAACAGGAGCCGTGCCTTAGGCCTGGCCAAAAGTCCTGTAATTATATGTGTAAGGAGAAGAGACTGTGGAGGGGCAATGGGAGGTGAATGTTAGTTTGGAGGCTAGTGTAATAATCTGTGACCTTGCTACTTAAAATGTGGTTTATGGATCCGCAACACTGACATCATGTCAAAGCTTGCTCAGAAGGCAGAATCCTGGGTTTCACCTCAAACTTACTGATGAGACTTGCTAATCGACTAGAAGGAAAGAAATACAGTCAAGGCTGACTCCTAGGTTTTAGGCTTGAGCCACTGGTTGGAGGGTGAAACCATTCTGAGATGTGGGTGGCTATGGAAGACACATTTGGGAAAGAAAAGCAAAAGTTGACTTTCAGGGCATGCTAAGGTGGGGCTGGATGTTGGACACCCCAGTGATGATGTCAAGGAACCATATGGACATAAGCTCTGGGGTGCAGGGAAGAGAGCCAGGGTGGAAATAGACATGGAGAGTTCTCCACACGTTGGAGGCATTTAAAGCCACGAGCTTGGGGGCTGTTGTCTAGAGATAGTAGTTGTAGAAAAGAGGACCGCCCAGACAGAGGGTTGAGTGGAGGAGGACCCACAGGAACAGGTTATGAAAAAGGAAGATGTGCAAGTAAATCTATAGCCAGGGAAGGTGAAGAGAACTAGGAGCCGAGCTTATAACTCTTCTCCCACCAACTAAGAGAAGCCTCTCCCCACTACCTCACAGAGCTCATGTGGGCCCTGGCAGGAAAGCCACAGTCCCCTGGGCCATGTACCTGCTCTCTCCATGGCCTCTTTGTTCATGATGAGTGTGTATTCGTAAACACCCCCCAGCACAGCCTCTGTGATGTAGTGGGTCCCGAAATCACGGAAGAGATCTCTGTACTCCCCATAACTATACTCCAGGGGCAGCAGCTTGACTCTCTGAAGGAACTCGTAATGGAGCATAAGGCTTCTGGGCTTCAGCTTGTAACGTGCTACTTCAAGGTCAGAGCGCGCGTGCAGAAATGTGCTTTTCTAAATGAAATACCGACATGGGAAAACCAGACCTTTAAAGTTAGGAATCTGGAACGAAAAGATGAACTTTACAAATACCATCCGACGTTCTTGGCCTGGGGTCATCACTCTTATGATTCCTTGAGGATACTGGAGGGAAGACGGGCCTCTCTGACAAGCTTTCATTTCTCATAAATATTCCGGTGTCCTTTCAGCTTGGGAGAGCTTGTTCTTAACTTAGCTCCTCAGGGCGGCAAAGCGGGAGTGAGAAGGGTAGGTGGCCAGAGGCAGAGGCAGACGTGGAGGGGAGCAGCAGGTGCACCCGGGGCCACGCTGGTGGGACACGGGGCCTGCCTGCCTACCTGCCAAGGCAGCCTCTTTGTTTGTGCTTTTCAAATTCTGAAGAAAGGCCACCCAAGAAAGAGTCAAAGTGGTGCTTTAGGAAGGCAAGACACTGTAGTGTATGACAAGTCAACAAACTACAGCCTGCACCCCGGATCAGGTGCCTGGTGTTACAGATGGAGTCCTACTGGCATGCAGCCATGCCCTTCCTCGTTCATGCACTCTCCATAGCTGCCATCACCCTACAGTGGCAGAGCGGAGTCGTGGTGACAGAGACCCTAGGGTCCTACAAAGCCTAAAATATTTACTAGCTGGCCCTTTACAGGAAATGTTGGGTGACCCCTGGTGTGGGGGCCAGACTGCAAGAGGGTGATGTTAGGTGAAGTGCAAGCATCCAGGCGATATTAGTATAATCTGAGGTGAGAGGCTCCTATGCTGGCGTGTAGGTAGAGGAAAAGGTAAGAGGGTGGGTAATGTTCACAAGGCACCCTCTGCCCCAAGCTTAAGACTTACAGCCAGTTTGACCTATCAGTTCTAGAAGACCATGCCAGGCCCATGGTGCCAACCGCTCGGGCCCCTCATTGCTCCCTGACTTATGCTCACCTCACTCTAGTCCTGTCCCAGAG
Organism: Neomonachus schauinslandi; assembly: GCF_002201575.2. Lineage (NCBI taxonomy): Eukaryota > Metazoa > Chordata > Mammalia > Carnivora > Phocidae > Neomonachus > Neomonachus schauinslandi. The sequence continues at coordinate 44,870,587 of NC_058406.1, forward strand.
ACTCACGACTCTCCCTTCTTCCTTACCCTTCCAAGCGGAGCAGCGCTCTGTTTGTGATTTTTCTAAATACTGTAGGTTTCCTCTCTTGCTTGGATGTTGATAAAAGCCTTCCCACTGATCCCCCTTCTTTCTCTAGCCTGCCTTCACTGCTCCAATCAGAGTTGACCTCTGAAAATGCTGAGAGTACTACACGCATGCCTTGTCTCATTGTGCTTCATAGATACTGGGTTTTTTATAAATTGAAGGTTTGTGACAACCTGCATCAAGCAAGGCTTTGGGCACCATTTCCCAATGGCATTAGCTCACTCCGTGTCTCTGTGTCCCATGTTGGTAATTCTTGCAATACTTCAACATTTTCTTAATTATTATTTTTGTTATGGTCATCAGTGACGATGACTTGCTGAAAGGTCAGATGATGGTTAGCATTTTTAGTATTTTTCATTGAGGTATGTCCATTGTTATTTTAGACATAATGCTATTGCGCATTTAAGAGACTTCAGTGTAGTGTAAACATAACTTGTGTGTGCACTGGGAAACCAAAAAATTCACTTAACTCACTTTATTGTGACATTCACTTCATTGCAGTGGTTTGGAACCAAGCTGGCAATATCTCCGAGGCATACCTGTGTTATAATATGCCCCATCTGGGCTTAAAACAAAACCCTGCACTGACTCTCTGTTGCCTCCAGAATAAAATCCATTCCCTTACTGTGAACGTTAAGAACTCACACTCTGTCCCCTGGTAGTGAAGTGTTCCTCCCCATACCTTCCTATTTCCTACCACCCACACCAGATATCAGCATCAGTCCAACTTCTCACTGTTCCCCAAATTGGCCATTCTCTTCATAACGCAATTTTGCACATGCTGTTCCTTCTGCCTTAAATGCTCTTCCCTCCCTTTTCTGCCAGATGCACATCTACTTATATTTTTAATCACCTGCTTAGCTGCTTCTGCCTATGTGACACCATCCCTGAATTTCCCAGACACACACTCCACTCTCCAGGACGGCTCTGCACTTTGCTTATATTTCCCTTAGAGCACATACCATGCTGTATTACAACTGATATAAAAAATTAAGCATTAGTTACCTGCATACACATTTGCCTCTTCTCCTAGACTGTGAGCTTGAAGGCAAGAATCAGGATGTATTTGTCTCTAGACCCCAAGTCTACTATAGTGCCCAGAACACCATAAGCATGCTATCACTGGCTATTTGGTGGGGGCAGGATGGGGGGTGGGGAGCAGGAGAAAGGGAAGGAGTAAATAGATGGTACCCTTCATTTGCTCCCCAACAAAGTACGTTCCTTCTCATCAGTCCCACCCTTCATCACTATATTTTAGTCTTAAGCACCTACTAAGTGCCATCCTAAGTCTAAAGATGAAAGGAACAGCCTCTGCCCCCAAGTGGCTCAGAGCCTAGAAGATAAGGAAAAACACGCAAAGACCATAACAATCCTGTTAACATTTACTACTCATTTTCTGCCGGTCGGCATTTCAGCAGCAGAGACCCTTCTGAGTCCCCCTCACCACTTTTTCCTCATACGAATCATTATAGGTGACTTGATTTCCTCCATGTTCCACTCAGATCCATTTTCTAACATATCGCACTCCTGTTGAAAACGCTCAGGGACTAGAGAATAAAATGCGCCTTCCTTGCTCAGGAATTCGAGGTTCCTCAAGGCTGCCTGTCACCTGCTTCTCCAACATCATATCCCATTACTTCCCGGTCCAATTACTCCTCTTCCACCAACTCATGGGTTGTGACCTTCATCTTACACGGCAAGGGGGGCAGGTGACGTGACTGGTATCGTAGAAACGTCTTTCTGGCAGCACATAAATCTGAAGGGGCAAGTCGGGAGACAGGAGACCCCTCAGGGGGGCCAAGCAAGAGGTGCAAGGGTCTGGGCTAGTTAAGGTATAATCAGAGTTAGATTAAGAAATACTGGAGAGTGACACTAAAGGATTTGTGGCCAAATAATGTGGAAGAGAAGAGAGAGAGCAAAATAGGCTTCTGAAATGCTTCGCCTGGAAAAGTAGAAGGAAACAAATGCTATTTAACACAGAAAACTGGGGAGGAAGAGCTTGCTTTGGAGTGTCGGCGAGACATTGAGGTAACGATGCCCATAAGACTGTGCGGTGCAGGTCAGAGCGTAACAGGAAGCTCAGGAGCAGTGACGAAGAGGCACGGCTTGCCCCGGTGGTGGGGTGGGGTGGGGGGGGTGAACAGAAGAGGTCACCCTGCGTGGCTGAGGGATAAGAACAGAAGATGGCCACGAATTAAATGAAGAGCAGGTGGGGAGATTAGAACCCAGAAGGGGACATGATGAGGAGCAGTGACGGTGTGGTCGACTCCACCAGAGGCCCCAAGAAGTCGGAGAAGAAGAGGTCTTGGGTGACATTCTGGAGGAGAACTTCAGCTGAATGTTTAGGACAGGAAGTTAAATGGCTGGGGGCTGAAATGCCCCTGGAGTTGATTTGGTCTGGAAAAGCTATTTTTCATTCAAGCTCAATGAAAACCAGGGGAGGCGTGCCTGGGTGGCTCAGTCAATTGGGCTCAGGTCATGATCTCTGGGGTCGTGGGATTGAGCCCCGTGTTGCGCTCCGCGCTCAGTGAGGAGTCTGCTTGTCCCTCTCCCTCTGCCCCTCTGTGTGCTCTCTCTCTCTTTTAAATAAATAAATCTTTAAAAAAAATCCTTAAAAAAAGAAAACCATGGGATAAAGCTCATTAGAAAGTGAGAGAACATAAATATAGAAGAAAATAATTATATACCACTGCCTGGCCTTTCTAAAAAGTAAGTTCACCTAAGACCATGCTGCTTTTTTGTAAGAAGATTTTCAAGACAACAGAAATATAACTGGTTGCTAGGCCTGGTAGTAATGGGGAATATAAACACATCTGGACATGAAAATTCAAATGGATACACAGAAATTGTACTTACAGTGTGAGAGAATCGTTTGGTTCTGCTAACAAAATGTTTGCTATTACCACTTGCCGTATTGAAACCAAGTTCAACAATTCCAGGTATTTTAAAACCAAAGCCGAAACTAGACAGGCTTGTCCTTGTCTCTGTGATGTTATGTTCGAAATCTGAGTACGATTCGTATTCTGTCAGCGCAAATTCGTATTTGCCTTGGGTCTAAAGGAGGAAAAAAAAAATGTTTCTTACTCTATTTGAGTCACATCAGTTCTATACAAGTCAACAGATAGCCATTGTATTCTTATGGTGTGTGAGGCTCCCGACTAGAGGCTCTGGATGCAGAAACCAGAGGGCCGACTGTGTTCCCCAGCCCCACAGCTCCCAATCCAAGAGGACAGACAGACATGGGTGAAACTCAGTGGTGGGGGCTTGACTTGGGTTCACCTGGGGACTCGGGGACTTGGCTTAGGCAAAGGCACATAGGTGGAAAAGAACAGGAATTATTCTACAAAGTGCGGGGATTCTAGTGTGGTTGACCCAGAAGATGTCACAGCGAGGGGAAGGGACAGGCGTTGTGAGGGAGTGTGCGGGCCTCAAAATGTTGAGGTGTCTGCATTACTTGCCCTGAAGTTTGGACTTAATCCAAAGATGAGCCTCTAGAAGATCACTTTGGGCATAGCACAGGGGTTGGCCTGGAAGGGATGAATCTGGGGTCAGAGAGACAGGCCAGTGAGGAGGCTGTAAGGGGAGAGCAGCTGACAGCTGACGAGGTCTGGTCAAAGGTGGTGCAGTGGGGATGAAGTGATGTGGAGGGCAAGTGCCTTCCAGAGAAATTAGAAGAGCCGTTTGCTCAAAACTCAGTGCTCATTGTTCTGTGCATAGGGGGGCTGCCAAAGATACGGCCCTGATGGCCTTGGAGGGACCCATCCCCCAGGGTCCCCACCCCCACATTTTGGCTTCTGGTCGCCTATAGGTCCCATAACGCTCAACTGCTGAGGAAGGGAGCAGAGTCACTCTGGACGCCAAATCCACAGCCCTATTTCGGTCTTCCATGCCAGCTTTGATGCTGTTGCTCGCCTAATTCTGCTCCTACGACTCTTGCTGTGATTGCACGGGGCACACCAGCCTTGCTGCTCTGTCCTGAGGAAGGGACAGTCCAGGGGCTTCCTGGCTCTCACATACCTGTGGGGTGTAGCTGTCCACATTGTAGGGCTTCCTAAATCTCGTGTTCAGTATGTAATGGGGGGAGCATCCCCCGGCGTAATACCTGTGATCGAGCACCGGGCCCTCAAAACTGTTGGTGAACAGATTTATCCTGCACAGAAGGCATGGAAAGGGGGGAGAGGTTAGGGTCATCAGTCTATGTCATCTTCCCTGGCAGACCCTAATGAAGGAAACCCAAACTCCCGGGTACAGCATTCAAGGTCCTCGGTATGTGGTCCAAACCAGCTTTCCGGCTCCATCTGTGGCCCTTCCAGACCCTAGTCCCAGCCATTGGGAGACGCTTTACTTCCTCCAACCTGCTCTGCTCCTTCTCTGTTGCTGAGGTGCTGTTCCCTGTGCCCAGAATGCCCTTCCAGCTGCGCACTGTTTAATCTCTTACTTGTCTTTTAAGATTGAGCTCTGTTGTTGCCTCAAGGGAAGCCTCGACCAACACTTGCTGTGCTAAGCTAGAGACCTTCCTAGGACCCCATGCTTGCCCCCCAAGCAGTTACCACTCTGTACTTGTAGTTACCTTATGAGAATAGTTTAGCAAAATAGGTAGGAACAGGGACTCTGGGGCCAGATGCCTGGTTCAAATCCCTGTTCTGTCATTTCCTAGTAATGTGACCTCAGGCAAAGCAGCTACCCTCTCTGTGCCTTGGTCTCCTCCTCTGTAAAATGAGCACAAGGTGTTGTGAGGATTACATATGCCCATGTTTATTAAGTGTTCAAACACGGCTCGGTCTGTGACAAATGTTTGATATTATTAGTGTGTCTGTTGTCGCACTAGACTGAGTGCCCTTGAGGCTGGTGGTTTCCTTCTTAAATTCTGTAGGATCTCCATCACAAGATACTGAACAGTTATCATTTATTGAGGGGCTAACTAGAAACAGACACAGCAGTGGGTGATGCTACGTATGGATCACCTTATAAAGTGTCCTGCCAAACCTGGGGCAGCAGATGTCATTGTGTTTAGTTAGAAGGGATGAAAATCCAGTCTGTAGCCTTATTTCTCACTGCCTCCTAAGGCAGGCCTCCATTCCTGACCAGCTCTGTCTTCTCTCAGCCTCTGTGCACGGGCCTCGGTTCTGGTCCTAACAGAATTATCTTAGGCTCTCTTTCCTGTGACAGAGTTTCATGTATCGTAATAATGTCTATACATTTATTTCATTTAACCAGCACAATGTGGTGCTTACTTCGTGGAGGCAGCAGTTGTAATCAACTTACACATCTTGGCTCCTTATAAGGATTAATCCTTAAGAGATAGGGATGATGATGATGATGCCCATTTTACAGAGGAGGAAAGTAAGGCACAGAGGGTAAGTGACCTGCCCAAGGTCTCACTGCCAGCCCGCAGCCTTCCCCTCACACAAGCGGCCTCGCATTTCTCTGCTACAATCACATTAGCTTATTTGATCCTCATAGAACTTGAGAGAAGGGTATCATTGATTTCCATCTACAGATGACAAAACCGAAGCCCCACATAGATGTATGTGCCTCACCCGAGGTCCCAGGGCCAGTGAGCTGTCACTCCGTCCCCTCCTGCATGGCCCAGTCTGGCTCTACTGCTGGCTTGGAATGTCCACTCCGTCACCGTCTCAGGCATGTGACCCCTAGGAACTCTCTTAACTTTTCCAGGCCTCAGTTTCCTTATTGAAGAGGTGGGGATTCTAATAACTAGGTTATAAGGTGGTCCTGAGAGCAGGTCTTCCCCGTATGAGGAGTCTCTCTCTCTCTCTCTCTCTCTCTCCAGTGACAACCTTTAAGCAGTGAGATTTGATTTTTGTTTAGGAAGAAAGTGAATTCCACTCAGGGTTACTGTTCTCCCCACACTGCATCATATACAATGATTTCTAGTGCATGTGAGGGAAGGTTCTCACCCTTCCTCCTAGAGGCTAAGAAGCTACACAATGTGGCAGGAAGGCAGGGCAAACACCAGGCTAGTTTGGTCCCTTCTGACCTTGCTCCTCTGATCTCTCCAGAACACTGATCAACTCAGAGGTCCCCAGAAGCTTGAAATGCAAACTGACTGCAGACCCATCTCGGAAATCCATTTCTAACTACGTAGGAGCCTAAGCTCTGGACCAGACCCTATGCTGGGCCTAGAGATATAGAAAGAGATAAAACCTCCCCTGCAAGTTGTCAGGGCCCCTGGGTGGCGCAGTCAGTTGACTGTCTGACTCTTAGTTTTGGCTCAGGTCATGATCTCAGGGTCGTGAGATCGAGCCCTACATCGGGCTCCAAGTGGTGTCTGCTTAAGATTCTCTCTCTCCCTCTCTCTCTCCCCCTCTTCCCCACATGTACTCTCTCTCTTTAAAATAAATAATTCTTAGGGAAAAAACCACACAAAACACCTCCCCTGCAAGTTGTCAGGAGGATTCAGAGGTAATGCTTAGAAAGCAGCTAACAGTCACATAGCAGGTGTTAAACGTTCACCCCCAGCCCTGGCGTGAAGCCAGTATGGTCTCCATGCACAGCTCTGTCCCTAGTGTTCCTAACCCGGCCCTCTGTGTGGCCTCTATCTGTCCCCAGGACGTGCTCCTGGAGCTCCCTGGAGCCTTCTTCAGAGAGCAGCTACAAGCATCCACTTCCACTACAATCTCTGTTCAGAAAGGAAGAAAGGAGCAGCAACTCTGTTAATATCCTCCGCCCCCTTCCTCTCCTCCAGACTTACATTCAATTCTGTGCCTTCTCACCTACACAACGGGAGGATGGTAACTTACCCACTGGCCAGACGGCCAATTGCCCAGTATTGGTCCATTTCATGCTGACATTTTTTATAAATCCTCCTACAGTTTGCTTCGTCGGACTGGTCTCCACAGTCATTGTCCCCGTTGCAGAGAAGTCTGCGGTTTACACACCTCCCTGGAAGGAGAAAGGGGGTTACCCATAGTCACGTGGCTGCCAAGAGGGGAATGAACATGGTGTGAGCGCATCGCAGGTGCTCACAGGAGGGAAGTTTAGACTTCTTTCCCTGAGGCTGCAAGGGGAGGTGGGTTTGGTGGGTCCTGCTAGCTGTGTGACCTTCCACAGGTTACCTGACCTCCTTGCCTCAATTTGCTCATCTGTAAAATGGGGAGGTCATCATACCTACCCTCCGGGGATCGTTGGGGGTTTAAATGAATAAATGGAACAGCAGTGGCTCATGGTCAGTGCTAGATACATGTTATTACTCTTATAAGTGTTTCAGTGGGCCAGATGCACATGGCTGGTAAATATTTGCAGCAGGACTGGAAACTGTAACTTTCTAATCACAAATTCTTCCCACTAAACAGCACTGCCTTCAACACCATAGCCATTTAGATAATTTTTAAACTCTAAAAATATTTGAGCTCTATGTTCAAGATTTGCAGCACTTTTGCTTCCTTTAAATGCTTCCCACCCCCCACCCCCCCAACTTGACTCCCTCTCCTATTTGTATATTTTTGGGAGATAAAGCCTGTAAGACAGGTGACCCTTTTTCCTTAGATGTGTCTGATCATTTTTAACCAATATTAAAAGCAGAAGAATATCAATCTGGTCTTCAAATGTTTCTTACAAGGCACTTAAACTAAAGCCTGCCTGAATAACCATTATGGCTTTGGTCAGAATCATGGAACACCGGCCATAATGAGTCCATGGACACACTGTAAAAGTCTTTCAGATTTATTACATAGAATTCTGCATTTGCAATAAGCGCTGGAAATGTCTCTAAAAATCTCTCCTTCTTGAAAAATCCCGAAGCACGGTCCACATGGGTACAGTGAATGTAGAGAGCTGCAACTCCTGTCTAGATAATTTGGGTCAAAATACTCATATTTTTGCTGGAGACTTGGAGAGATAGAGAGGCATAGGTTTGCCTGAATTCATGAGATGAATGAGTTGGAAAGACAAGTGTTTACTTTGTTCTGCAGCAGATGATTACTTATTTGTATGCTCCTTCCTACCCTCTGTCCAGCGACCCGTCCTTTTGCTTCTTTCCCTTAATCAAAAATTTTTACTGACTATATCACACCTGAGGGGCTATGCTGTACTTGGTTATGCAGAAATGCAAAAGTTAAGAACTACCTCTGCAAAAATTGTTCAGAGATAAATGATCTAACCATCCTATGTAACCGTTGTAGGTTCTCTGTGTTGTACTGAGTCCCAAGCCTCTGAGAGAGCCAGCAGGGCTCACAGTCTATAAAGAGCATTCATATCCATTGTGTCACTTGATGCTTAGTGCACGCTTATAAGGTATTCACGTCACTTCCAATTTTCTGTTGAGAGGACCAACATGCAGAAAGGTTAAGTGACTTCTCCTAGGTCACAAAGTCAAAAGAAGCCTTGACTCAGGATTACTGATTCTAGCATGCGTACTTTTGGTGTCCTTCATGTCAGTGAATGCAATTTGCATTCCCCAATTTCTAATCACAGCTCCTGTACTTACCTGCTGTCTGATCTTGAGCAAGAACTTCCCCAAGTCTCAAGTTCCTAATTCATTAAATGGAAATAATATTAACACCTACTTTATAGGGCTGTTCTTGTGAAATAATACATGTAGAGAGAGATCAAGGAGGCCTCCCGGTCTGACACATGACTCTGACCTTGAGCACTAGATAATGGCCAGTCTGCCCACCATCAGGCGTCATCACCCCATTTGCTAGATTTCCCCTCCCACTCCTGCATCCCTTTATACCTGTCTGTGCACACACAAAGCCTTCACATCGCACTTGACTTCTGCATGGTCTGCTGGTAACACAGTCTTCAACTTCCTTGTCAGAGAAGTTACACGGTTCCCCATAGAACTGAGAGGGCCGGAGCAAGTAGGCATGTCTGTACTATGGCAAAGAGGAGCAAGGTGAACCAAGGGCAGAGCCTCAGGGACCTCAGGAACTGAGGATACACTCAAGGGTCCATGTTGCAATTGGCTGTTTGCATGACTGTTTGAACTAGACTGTGAGCTCTCTGAGGGCAGAGAGCTTGCCTTTGATGTCTGCAGCTACAGTGATCAATAAAGATTTGTTGAATGTGAGAAAAGCCTGGGCTTCAGAGTCAAAAGGTAAGTAGACTGATGTAGCCAGTTCAAAAACACAAAACCACAATCGCTCAGCTTGATTACTCCAATGCATTGATTCAAGTATTCTTGTTTATTCTGCATCTCATAAATGAAAAAGCAGGCACACCTGACTCGGATACTTTGTAGTTATGTGATGTTGGCAAGTTACTTTACCTCTGTGATCTCAATTTGTTAATCTACAAAATAAGGGTAATGAATTACCTAAATGTACAGTTATGGAGTTTCAATTACATATACGATTTCTGTATGAAATCTCATTATGTTGTCTGGTACATAGTTGGCACACAATTTCTTGTACTTACTTTTCTTTATTATTATTTATAATTTTTAGCAGTCAATATTCCTCTAACTTCCTGTTTGTTTGTTCCACAAATACTGAATTTCCAGAACATTAATTGAGCCACCCAATGTTGAAAAAGGTAGGTGTTTATGCTTGCCTTTTTTAAAAAATTGTAGTATAGTTGACAATGTTACTCCTTGGTCCATAAGCGTGTAACATAGTGATTCCACAACTCTGTACATTATGTTATGCTCATCACAAGTGTAGCTACCATCAGTCACCATACAATACTATTACAATACCATTGACTATATTCCCTATGCTCTACCTTTCATTCCTGCGACTAATTCATTCCATAACTGCTTCTTTGTTTGTTTTCAATCATAGTCCTGCCGTCTAGCCTGCCCTCAAGGAGGTCATCGCAGATGATAGTGGTAGTGATGGTAAGCACCAGGCAGTGACAACAAGGTGTGATGGCCGCCGTGATTGAGGAAGGACAGAGTCGCTCTGTAAGTTGATAGGGGCATCCCCGATGCAAACTCAGGAGATGGTGAAGTCACAACTAAGCTGAGACCTAAAAGATGAGTAGAGCTGTCAGGCAAACAGGAAGAAGTGGTGTGAGGAGGGTAGAGAAGAGTAATCTGGGTAGAGAAAATTGCTATACCAAACCTGAGAGATTAGAGTGTGCCTCGTTCCAGAAAACAAAAAGAAATTCATCATGGCTGGAGAGAAGAGTATAAGAGGGCAGATGGCCAGAGCTGGAGGGAGATATAGCCCGGGGGCAGGTAATGCAGGGCCTCCCAAGCCTCAGTTAGGTTAGATTTAGTATTCTACTACGAGGCAATGAGAAACAATTATGGGGGTGGGGGTGGGGAGTGATCAGAGTTGGTGGCTTCCAAATCTTAGTTGTAGGTAAGAGTCTGGTGCAACAAAAGGATACAAACCAGGAGAGCAGCCCCTCTGAAGAATGCCATGTTAACCAACCATAGTTATTACTTGTATGGCATCTGGAAATCCACCCTCCACCACCCAGCAAAAATACAGACAATCACTCGCCCATGCTCCTTTGCATTTCCAGAGGGTCTTTCTTCCTGGAAGGCAGAGGCTGACAGGGCAGAGATGAGGTCTGCAAAGAAGACCGCTGGAAGGCCAGCCCCAGGCTCCAAAGACAAAATGGGTTTGAGGAGTGTGGAAATGATGGAAGAGAGATATCTCGCAATTCTGGTGGAAAGGTTTTGATAAAGCCCCAGCCAGTGACCCTGCTGAGAGTGATGACACCCAGTGAGGGCAAGAGCATAGTGAACTCTGAGTGAAGAGGTCCAGCTCTCTGGCTGGCTGGCTGATGCTGAGTCGTCCCACTTTATGGTGCAGATGAAGCAATTCCACAGATAACTGGATCGATGTTGACAACTTCAGCAATAAAGCCCACTTTGGGAACTGAATAATCCCGCATGGCTCTCCACAAAGATCCAGTTACCCGTGTAAATATCCTGGGCCCACTTTTACAGCCTCATTAGGGTCTTAGCCTATGGCTGCTTTGATGTCCCAAGGAGTTGGGGAAATGGCAGCCATTCTCTTTTCTCTGACACGTCTGCTCTGCTCAGAGCTGGGATCCTGGAACAGCCCTCTTAAGACAAGAGAACCTGAAGGACGAATACTGAAGAGACCATGTGTTTTTTTGTGGGAGAACACTAGACAAGAAGCCAGAAGCCTGAGGTCAAGGCCTGTTGTTATTTGCTACCAGGTGAACCTGATAAAGCACCTGCTTTGAGTCTCTGTTTACCCACCTGCCTCATGGAAAGTGTCACAGGGGTCTTCCCTTCCTTACAGAAGGGTCAGAAAATATCACAAGATCAAACAGCACATATTTATGGAACTCCTATTATGTTCTAGAAATTGGACTACACTGAAGATATGGAATTGAATAAACCTTCAACAGCTCGCCATTTCATGGAAAGGTAAATAATTGAGGAAGAGTGACAGCAAGAGCAGGGATCTATTGTGGCTCATGGGAGGTTGCCCATCTAACTGGGCTGAGAAGTCAAGGAAGAGCTCAAAAGAGGTGGCTTATAAGCAGAGTTTCAAATCATGAGTAGGTGTTGGCCAGTGATGGAAGTGGGAAAGGTCACTCCAGCCTGAGAAAACAGCATGAATAAAGGCAGAGAGAGAATGAGAAATGGTCAGAGAGAGACAAGTGTTCTGTGTGCTGGAGTGGGCATGTTTTATGGAGACATCGGCCAGGTCCGTGTCATGGGGGGGCCTTGAATGCCATGAGTCTGGATTTGAGCCTAAGGGCCATGTGTGGACTTCGGATGATTCCAAGCTGGGAAAAGACAAGCCAGACGTGCATTTTTGATAGTTTCCCTGCTTGTACCACAAAGATGGATTGGAAGAGCAACGTTGGAGGCAGGAAGTCTGATCAGGAAGCTGTTAACATGAGCAAGGAGAGATATGCTAGGAGAATAACTGGAAGGCCGAAGAAAGGATCGACTACTTGGCAGCACAGAGAAAAAAGAATTCATTCATTAAATAAGCCAACATTTATCGAGGTCCTACTATGTGCCAGGGACTGTCAGCACTGCCTCAGCCAATCTTGCTGAGAGGGCTTCTGGAAGCTTAGGGCTCACCCAAGGTCCAAGTACTTACCCTTTTCTTCTGACAGGGATCACACGTGGTCCAGGAGGACCAGCTGGACATTTCACAATCAACAGGCATCGGCATGACACCCACACTCCGCGTCTGTCTGCTCTTGGCAAGGCTCACATTGACTGCGTTCGACTCAAGAGAGTGTGGCCTTTCACCTCTAAAGGGTCATCATGAGAGGACAGAGGCAAGTGTCAGAAGAGGATTAAGTATACATACCACCACTTACCCACCATTCAATAAACATATATTTGCTCAATTGTGTGAGGCTATTAGTTTATCATTCAAGTATAGGTTAATGCACCCAGCGAACAGTTACTGACACCCATAAGTGCCTTACAGTTGGGCTAGCTATGGTCCAAAGAGTACTGAACTCAGAGCAGAAGACAGTCTATCAGCAGCTGGGAGATCTTGGTCTGCTTTTTCCACCTGTGTGAGTTTCACTTTTCTATGTAATGGGAGAATCAGACCTACCTCACAAGGTTCTTTCTAGGATTAACTAAGAAAGTACACGTAAACACTTTATAAACTCTAAACTGCTATAGATATGCAGGGAATACAACCACAGCTGGATACAGGACTTTAAACAACCCCCTTCCCGCCGTGGGCCTCTGTGTTATGCCCTGGGAAAGGAGAGTTTGGACTGGATTATTATTATTATTATTATTATTTTTAGGGAGAGAGGAGGGGGAGGGACCGAGGGAGAGAGAGAGAGAATCTTAAGCAGGTCATCCAGCACAGGGCCTGATGCCAGGCTTAATCTCAGGACCCTGAGATCATGACCTGAGCCAAAATCAAGATTCAGATGCTTAACTGACTGAGCCACCCAGTGCCTCTGGACTTGATGGTCTATAAGGCATCCTCTCATATTAAGAGTCCATGAAACATTTGCTGAGAAGCAACAACATTCAGGGTACTGTGCTATAGGGGATATAGGGAAATATAGAACACAGGTTCTGCCTTCTGGAACTCACAGTTTGTCTTAGGATAGGAAAAGAGAAACACATCTCATGTCTTAACTGTTTGGGACTTTATCCAGTAGGCAAGGTTTTTAAGTACACAGGCTCCATGGCCAGAGCTTTGCTTTGGGGGCTATAGTGTGGAGACTGGCAGGGGTAGGGAGAGCCTGGACGTAGGACAAGCAGGTAGGAGGCTCCTGCAGTAGCACCGAGGAGTGATGTGAACTTGAACTCTGGCAGTGTCTAGGGGAGAGCACATGGAGAGGACAGGTATATGAGGCACTGCTCAGGTGGAATGGATAGCTTGTTTCCAGTCTGAGTGTGTGCATGAGGGGGGAACACAGGAGCAAAAGAGCTTGTTGGGGAAGATGCGGTTGGGACATGCTGAGTTCCAGGTGCTCATGGAACACCTATGTAGAATATGCAGCAATTAGTTCCCATGTGGGTTTTGTACTCAGAAGAGAGATTTTTCACCAGATATACAGATCTGATCATGCAAAGCTATGGCAGAGGATAAGACCGTTCTTGAGAGGAGGGGCAGGACAGAGATAAGTCCTCGGGGAACATCAACACCACCAGCAGACCAAGAAAGACTGGTGCCCTGGCAGTCCTGAGCACGGGCAGCACAGAGCAGTGAGTGGGGATGTCAGTGAGGCCGGGGGCGGGGGTGGTGGAGGGAGGGAGGCAGACAGTGTCACATCTGCAAAACAGTCAAGCGACATGAGACCTGAAATATGTCTAGAAAGTAAGGCAGCACTTTTTGTTGAGTTCCTGGCACTCGGTGGGACACTCAGTAGAAGGGTGAATAAATGAACATGTCAGTGAATCTGTCTGGGCCTCCCGTTTCCCCACACGTAACATGATGGGTGTATTATGATTTTACTTTTCTTCCACCGGAAAGAGCATACAACAGTGTAAGATCCCTTGTAATCTGTGTTCCTTTTCAAGGCACAAGAGATGAGAAAGGAAACAGATTTGCTGAGCACCCAGGACATGTCAAGCCCTGGGAGAGGTCATGGGATGGAATCCATTCTAGAGTTCTCACAGCAATGTGAGAAGACATTGCCACTTGGACAGATGAGGGAAATGCCCGAGAGCCACATAGCTGGTATGCGGTGGTCTTGGGGTCTGAGCTGAGGTCTGTTTAACTCTAGAGCCTCTGTAACCATTTCCCCATGCTGCCTGCAGGGGAACCAGGCCAGCCCCTACACCACTGGCGCCCTCCTTCTCTATGCAAAGTTTCTTTCATCCCCGTGTCCGAGATTGAATCACTAGGGAGAGCATCACATAGTTTCCACCGACTCAAATACATAGTACATCACTCCAGACAAGGTCATTAACAATACATTCTCACTTGGCAAAAGTCCCAAAAAGAGGATAATATTAACTACAGTGAAATCCATCTCCACAACTGCCCCAGAGACCAGCAAAAATCAATTGCCTAGTAAAGTTGGATCTTTAACGAAAGGTCAAAGACTCTCCTGGAAACCACAGGTGGATACTTTAAAATGGTTACTTGAGGCAGGATGCTGCACACCAGTGGGGGGGCTCAGAATGTGCTCTTATCTACTAATTTGCCCAGGTTTGACAAAACAATATTGTCTGTGATTCGGCTTCTCCTAAGTATATATTTGACAGCTCAGCAGGGTACCCTCTTCCTGTTGCAACTCAGAAGCAGTTACATTGTGTTTTCAGCAACCATCAACCCAATTCTGGGCCACAGTTGAGACTGAGTGGATAAGTAATGCAAACACACACTTTTAAGAGTCACAATTATTTTCCTCTCTAAGATTTGAAAGCCTGTTAATAGGTAAGATGATCGTTTATAGAAGGAACTTGGTTAAAAAGTGGTGATAGCCACCAGATCTCTCATTTTTGCACCCCATTTGCATTATGGAGGTGGCAATATAATGAAGTAATCAGCTGCATAAATAGTATGTTTGTCAATTACATGGGTTAAGATGCGTGTGGTTTATTAGTACTACAAAATGCAAATCTGAAAGTAAGGCTGGCATTAAGTTTTATCTGTAAATCCTTGCCTCTGTGTAGGGATGCAGCACGTTCCTTTCACACCTAAGGATTTTTTTTTTTTAAAGATTTTATTTATTTATTTGACAGAGAGAGACACAGCGAGAGAGGGAACACAAGCAAGGGGGTGGGAGAGGGAGAAGCAGGCTTCCCGCGGAGCAGGGAGCTGGATGTGGGGCTCTATCCCAGGACCCTGAGATCATGACCTGAGCCCAAGGCAGATGCTTAACGACTGAGCCACCCAGGCGCCCAACACCTAGGGATTTTTATAGAAACAAACCAGATGGACTTTTGGACCAGCTGAATTGACTGTCATTCAAAAGGTATGTTTTTAATGTTGAAAACTTAAACATGCCCAGAGAAGTACAGAAAGTAAAATAATAAACACTCATGTACTCACGACCCAGGATCGCCAATTATTAACATTTTGGTATATTACCTTCAAGTCTTATTTATTTATTTATTTATTTGAGAGAAAGCAAGACCATGAGCAGAGGATGGGCAGAGGGAGAGAGAGGGAGAATCCCAGGCAGACTCCACACTGAGCACGGAGCCTGATGTGGGGCTCCATCCTACGACTCTGAGATCATGACCGACGCTCAACCGACCGCACCACTAGGCGCCCCTAGTCTTTTATTTTTTAAGTAAAAAAATAACCCTATACATTTCATATCTGCATGTGATACCAACCGCAATTCCATTTCCTTCTCCTCCTTTTCAGAAGGAACTATTGTCAGGAATTTAAATGTATCCCTTGAGTCCTTTAAATATTTTTTACATATATATACATATGCACAATAAAAGCACTGCTTTTGTGTGCTTTACTCATACTGTGCATATTATTGTGCAAGCTGTTTCTGTCAGTCAACACTCTATGTCTGAGCCCAATACTTGTTGATTCATAAAGAGATCTAGTTCATTTCTTTTACCTAGATGTTCCATCAAAGGATATAAATTGCATTCGATTTATTCTTTTTTTTTTTTTGAAGGACATTTACATTTGCCCAGTGTTTGGCAATTGCAAATAATGTTACAATAAACACCCTTCTAGAAGCCCTTGGAACATATCCCTCTACAGAAGGAATGGCAGGGATGCACCTTTCCTCAAGGTGTATAGAACGCTGCAGCCAACATCAGGACATATTTCACAGGGTCCCTGTCTCCTCTCTTTCTAACAGGAGTCTCTGATCAAAATAAAGGTGGATCCATCAAGTAAGGCAGGTTTAGGTCAGTAGTAAATTGCAAGCTATCAGCTTATATAGATGGGGTGTGTCAATATATTTTGGCTTTCTGTAGAAATGCCCTGACACAACAACTTTCTTGTCACACACAATTTGTTATGCAGCTACATCCCCTCCGCAACCAGCATCCTTCCTCTTTGCTAGAAGGGGCAGCTTCTGGGTGGCAGATTTTCAATTTCTCCTCTCTCTGGCAGCGGCGGTTGTAGACATGAAATTTAAAGCAACATCTCAAGGTAGCAAATGTGTGGCCCAGAGACAGAAAAACAGCACAGGGGCCCAGCAAGTCAGATACACCATGCAGCCCGAGAGAGGATTAGGCATGTGAGAGGCAGGATGGTGCAGGGATACTCAGGAGCTCTGGAACCAGAGAAAAACTTGGATTTGAATCCATATTCTCTTCCAGATGAAGTGAGTAGCCTTGTGAGTTCCATTATCTCTCAATCTTAGTTTCCCTCTCTGTAAAACTGTAAACAGTAGCACTTACCTCAAATAGCTGTGAGGGATTAGAGCTAATGTATCTAAGTGCCTGGCCCAGAGGGGCAATAAATAACAGTCTTATGACAACAAGTCTTATGAAAATGTGATGATTTCATCTGACTTGATTATAAGAAGAACTAAAGACAAAAACCTTTCTCAGCTAACAGGAGGGAGGTCTCAGCTTCTCCTGTTTCAGAACCGAAGACTGTTCTTCCACTCCAAGCATGGAATTCAAAGCCATGCTGTGTTCAGGACTGGAAATCATGGGGAGAGGCCGGAGCACCAAACCTGGATCCAGGTATGGGTTTTGAGACTGATGAAACATGAGTGAATCTCTTCTGCTCTTTGAGGATCATTTTGCTATTCTACATAGCGTGAGTAAGAGATAGAGAAGGACTTGGCAGCTTGGGGCCAAGTTGAGATTCTTGGTAATCATAATAGCTATTATTTGTTGAGTGCCCAGTGTGTAGTGAATACTCACCCTCCTGGTCTTAGGGGCGGTGCCCAATGGCAGCGGAGTGCTCAGCAGAGCTGAGACCAAGGCGCATGTCCAATGGGTATTAGTGCTCCTCACATTAAGTGGGAGGTTGTGCTCAGACAGCATTTATGGAATGGCACTAACAGTCCTTCTCAGGGGGTTGCTCACAAGGTTGCTTCCCAGAGGGTTGCTGGGATACCTGAGTGTTTCAGCATTTGTGGTTAGTGAGGATCATGTACAGGGAGGATCCCCCCATTGCCAAGTCACTGGCACTTCCTTCACTGGAGCCCAAGTTTGAGCTTCCACTCAGATATTTTCTTTCACCTGTTTTATATCCTGTTAACAATACGAAACATGATGAAATAAATCAGTTAGCATTTATCTGCTGGCAGCACACTGATTGTGTGTGGAAGCGGGGGGAGAGCCAGTGAGCGAGCAAGAGCACCTGAGAACCCAAAGAATTTGGGTTGATGAGCAGGTACAGTGGGTCCCTCTCATAAATTAAAATCATTGACATGAATTGGCTCTTTTTTTCCATACATAACAAACCTTCTTTTGCATAAAGAATCACACCGGGCCTTTGTTCAGAACACAGAACAAGTAGCCTATTCTTCTCAGTGTGACAAAATACATTTAAACATGTCAGTTTCTTCTGGGAACTTTTGTTGAAGTCAGATGCTTGGTTCCACAATAATTTGAAGACAGTTGTTGATATTATTTTATCAAATGCATGCAAATTGCTTCGAGAGATGTTTCTTATTCAATAGGCGCACAACAAAGAGGCGGTCAGCATTATGTGGCTTTATAGTCCCTGTCACATTATTGATTGGGGAATCATTTGCAACCGTCACTTACCTGGAGCCAGGCAAAGCAAGAGAACCCAGAGCAGCACAGAGAAGAACCAGCTCTGCTGAGGCCCTCCAAGCCGGCAGCCCAGATGTCTTCATTTTCAGTCTGTGACGGAGTTTTCTGCTGGGATACTAGGTCCATGAAAGGTCTGCACAAGGAGCACGGCGGGCAGCTTCTGTCCCCATACAGCAAACAGTTCAGCAAAGTCAACAGAAAGCCAGCAGTGACCGGAAACTCCTTAGACTTTGCACGGATGGAAACTTACCCATGACTCTGGACACCAGGGAGAACAATGGAAAACTCTATGGCAGGGGGAGTACCCAAGAGGACAGGCTGTTAGTGGGGGCTATGGGCTTGAGGTCCAGACTGCCTGGGTTCAAATCCTTTCTCTGCCACTCCCTTTGTCACCGCGGGCAAGTCACTTTACCTCTATGCTTCAGTTTTCTCACTTGCAAAGTGGGGAGGCTTAAGTAAAGTAACAGAAGTAAAGTGAGTAGAAGGGGCCCATGTTAAACCCTCAGATATGTGAGCTATTACTACAAAATGGAGGGCAGGGTTGGAAGGGCAGCCAAGCTCTGCAGTTTTGCCTCTTCCCAGCTCTGTGACTTGGCACAAGCCGACAAGAGGCTGTAGAGCTCTAGAACCTGTCTACCTCTGTTCCTATTCTCTCTGTGTGTTTCACTAGCTGGGTGACCCATGCATGGCAAATCATTAACCTCTCTGAGCCTGACTTAACCTCATCTATAAAAAAAGAATAATAATAGTACCCAACTCACAAGGTTGTTGCGAAGACTCAATAAATCTTAGTATTTACACCACTTTGGATAGTGCCTGGCACATTCTCCGTGCCTTCTCTATGAGTGAACTGGCATTTTTATTGACTCTCTCTGATTCTTTTTCCTCACCCGTAAAATTTGGAGGGCCACGCTTACTGGTCAGAGTTGGGGGAGTCAGATGGGATACTAAATGTGAAAATGTTTCACAGTAGGCATTATAAAATGATAACTGGAAGAGGATAATACCAAACACGTGGTATTGTTACTATATAACCCACGTGGAACTTCACTGTAATTAGGGGGAAACAGAGACTTCCCCGAGCTCGCTGTGAAGTGTGGTAGATGACTAGTACCAGTAGACTTCACCCAAGCACAAGCAGTAGCAACCTGAAAAGAGTTCCATAAACACCACCCCTCTTCACCGATCACCTCTCACGCATTACAGGTCAGGGTTGAACACAGCACTGTCTTCCCTCTAGGGCTGAACACAGCAAAGGCAGGTGCCATTCCTGTATGGTGAACCAACCTGCTTGATTTGAGCCTAGATGAGTGTTTCGCCTTCGACTTGTCATTATTCTGAATAGCACACCAATTGCCCTGTCATTTCTATGTGGCCTTCCTTCCCCTTAAATGGGATTAAAGGAAAATGTCACCCAAGCCTCTCTTGCAATGGTCTAACCCAAGCAAAAGTGCATCTCAATACCTCTACAAATGATTCCCAGAGGACCTGTGACCTGATGTTGGATGGATGTCTTCACATTTTCAGTTCCAGTGTGGACACAGTGTCAGCCCCCCCTCTCAGCTGGGCACCTGCCCTGCCGGTGGTGAGGCGCACTGGCGTGGGGGAGCGGGGTTGGGAGCAGCACAGCCCAAACTCGGAGGCAATGTGCAAATGGCCACGCTCTCAAACATAGCTCCCTGATAACCATCACTGACTCCTCAGAATCAACAATTTAAAGTCCAGACTGGACTGACCTGGCATTTATGAAACCAATCTGCAGCCCATAAAGGGCTGGATAAACATGGTGGATGACCCTCCTGTTGCTGTTAATATTTGCAGGTGTACCCGAGGGGACTCAGGGTCTGGGGAGGCAGTGGGCAGCTTGAGGATGGGCTGGGAGAAAGACTGCATTTGATCTCCTTACACAGCTACCCAATTTCTCTAAGACTGTCTTCTTTTTTTTTAAAAAAAGAGAATGTTATTTATTTATTTATTTATTTAATTTTATTATGCTATGTTAGTCACCATACATTACATCATTAGTTTTTGATGTAGTGTTCCATGATTCATTGTTTGCATATAACACCCAGTGCTCCATTCAGTATGTGCCCTCTTTAATACCCATCACCAGTCTGACCCATCACCCCCCCCCCCCCCCCCCCCACCACCCCCTTTCTTTTCCAGAGCCCCTCGGCCCCCCTGGTTCGTCCCCCCCTCCGATTCCCCCCCCCCTTCATTTTTACCTTCCTACTATCTTTTTTTTTTTTTAAACATATAATGTATTATTTGTTTCAGAGGTACAGGTCTGTGATTCACAGTAGGCATTATAAAATTATAAAATTATAAGATGGCCTTACACCATCTTCTAATCTGACAAACAGGGATAAGAATTCATGAATATCTGCTTCATAAGGTTTTGAGCTTTGAGCGTGTAGAGCATTACGCCTGTAACCTACCTCCCGACACAGGCTGGACTACTCTCAAGTGCCAGCCTGCTTCCCCCCTCCTGCCACATCTGCCAGAGGAGCCCGGCTGGGGCTGGGATGCAGCTGAGGAAGAGCAGGGAGGGGAAGGATGCAAAGCCACAGAAGGTGGCCATGCCTTTCCATTAATTGGGTCCGGAACACCGAACACAAACTCTGCTGTCAGACCCTCCTGTGTGCATCCCAGTTATCATTACCCCAAGTGCAAGGCACTATCTCGCTGTTGTCCCAAAGGTTGCAGTGACCTGAACTTTGCCACAACTGACTGTGGTAGTTAATCATTTGCAAACAAGCAGAAAATTGCATTTCAAGAAAGATCCATGTCCTCTCCCATGCCTGCCTGCATTTAAGAGAAGCCATGTCCTTACAAGATAAGGCTCCCCTTCTACTTCCTTGACCTGATGGGCTCATAGAGGAACCTGCACCCTGAGGAGAGCTGTTACTTGAATGACTTGTGCACTCTCCTGCCAGACTTTTTTGTGCATGCTGTTCCTTCTGCCCAGAATAGGTGCCACCTGGCTAAATACGACTCATTATTTATGTTTCATACTAATGCCCACTTTCTCAAAAAAGCCTTCCCCAGTGACTCCCCTGGGGTTCTTTGGTTCTTGACTGGCTCCAACAGGTCCAACAGGTCTCCTGGAATTCCAACCTCATGGCGCCCCCTGGTGGTTCAGGTGCCACTCACCTGCAGTCAGGCAAGGAGGATGGTGGCCTCAGGTTGCAGTGATAAAACACATTTGTCACGGGCAGTTCTTAGAATCTAACAGTTTTTCCCATACGTCATCTTGTTTGATCTTGACACTAAGCTAAAAACTAAGTGTCACCTTTCATGCCTCTGAGATGGGGTTCCATAACTGATTCCAAGGCTGCTAAGTAGCAAATCTATGGTCAGATACAATTTTTTTTCCCTGACTCCCAAACTCTTCTGTTTGTAATTCCAAGGCTTTACCCACCTCTTAGGAAGTTCCAGGATGGAATTAGGTCCAGCACAATGACCACACCTCACCACTCTCTGGCCACAGCTCTCTTCTTTGACCAAGAGAGAGCTTTCAAAAATGATTATGTATCTCTAGGCCTTTAAATTGTATGAAGAAACCCACAGTTTTAGGTCTATGGATCCACTAACAGATCATTGCTTTTTTCAGTCTTTGATACCTAATTTCCTATCCTCCATTTCCATAATCAATTCCATGTGTTTTAGGTTTCGTCATGGCACATGTGCATGGTGGTGTACTCCACCCCTGGTACCCATTTTTATATTAATTAGCTTTGCTGCATAACAAATAATCCAAAACTTAGTACCTTAAAACAATGGTAATTTACTAGCTCAAAATTCTTTGGGTCATCAAGTAGGTCTGGGTTAAGCTGGGTGGTTCTGTTGGTCTTGCTGGGTTCACTCATGCAACCTCAGCCAGCTGGTGCGTTGGCAGGGGCTGGCTGACATAGGAATGGTTTTACCTGCTTGAGGATTATTCTGTTTCCCGGTGCTGGCTGTTGACTGAAGTGATGGGGTCAATGGCCCACAGGTCTCCAAATAGACTAACTCAGGCTTCTCCATGGTGATCTCATAGTTCCAAAGAGCAGCAAGAAAGGACAGATCCAAGGCACAGCGCCTTGTAAGCTTCTGCTTGAATTATGTTTCTTAATGTCCCACTTGCCAAAGCAATGGCCAAATCCACATTCAAGAGCCAGAGACATAGACCATACCTGTTGATAGGGGGAAGAGCAGAGTCACTTTGCAAAGGGATGTGCAGACAAGGTTGGAAGGAATTTGTGGATATTTTGCAGTCTACCACAGATAGGTGCCACTTTCAAACTTAAAGCAGTTAAAAGCCAGTGTGCCTTTTTTTCTCTCTTCTCCTGTCCTTGTGATTTGGAAGCATGTGTCTTATGGTGGTGTCTTACGGTAAGTGTCTTACGGTGGAGGGAGCCTACAGCCCTGATTCGCTGGATGGAGAAGAGCCCCTGCTGACTCAGAGAGAACTTTAGGACTGAGGATTAAACTTGTGTTGTGTTATGTCAATGACATTGTGTGGATTGTATGTTACTGCAGCAACAGCTACCCTATTCTGACTGATTGTATGCCCACGTTTCACTCCAAATTTGGTGTGTATGTACATTTTTCTGGGGAAAAGGTCCATAGGTCTCCTCAGATTAAAAAAACAAATCCGAGATTCAAAAGAAGTAAAAACAAAACAAAACAAAACAAAAAGGCAAAATTCCCTCAAGAGACATAACTTTTTCAGCCCACAGAATCATGCGTTCCCTTTGGAGCCAGTGTGGAGCAGTTGGAAGTGTCGGAAGCATCAGCCAGACCTAGATTAGCATTTCATTTCTCCCATTTATGAGTTTATATCCTGGACAAATCCCTTAAGCCCTCCGAGCAGTAGTTTCCCTAGTTTAAAACGCAGGCCTGTTGAAATAATGCTTCAATAATCATTTATTGCAAGCCTACTACATGTCAGGCACAATGCTAGGTGCCCGGGTAGAGAGATGAATATGTAATAAACCTTCCCCATAAGAGCTGACAATGTGGCGAGAGAAAGAGACACAGTAATACACCAGGGCAGTAGAGTGTGATGGGAGCGGTGCCAGAGCCCTGCGTGTCTAACGTGGGCACAAACGCATGCATGCATGGGAGTGGGACAGGGTGTGCGCATGAGTGTGTGCACGTGAGTGTGGGTGCGTGCATGTGTGTGGTCAGTGAGAAAGGCTTCTCGGAAGTGATGTTTGAGCTGGGCCTTCAGGTGTGAGGAGGAGTCAGCAAACCAAGGGACCTGGGGGAGGGCACGTGCTCTCATAGGGAGAGGGGCCAGCAAATTCAAGATACAAGGGTTTGGGGAACCATCCGCCACTCGGGGTTGCGGGAGCACAGAGCTCAGCCTAAGTGGCAGGAGGACCTGAGACTGGAGGCCGGCAGGAGTCAGGGCACCGAGGGCCTGATGGGCTGTGCTAATGATAGGGATTTGTATCCTAAGTGCCCCAGGCAGCTACTGAAGGGGTCCGGGAGGGGAGGCAAGGGGACAGCTCTCTTTGGGAGGGAGACTACTCGTGCTGCAGTGCAGAGGATGGATTGGAGGGAGGGAGCTAGAGCACAGAGCCCAGCTGGGAGGCGGTTCTGACAGTCCACCGAGGGAGCTGGGGTCCGGAGCCACCGGGGCAGTGGGAACGGAGTCAGGGAGGAGGGCATGCATCTAATGTCTGCGTTCTGTTGTCCAGAGAAGTAAATAACACACTGTTTGTAAAGGGCTTTGTAGACGGTGCTGCTCAGCACAAGGTGGGGTCGTAATGACTGAGATTATGGTTCTGTGTTAAGGAAGGTATATGAAGTCCCCAGGCCTGAGCTTGGTGGCTGCTCAGGGCGACACTGCTCCCATGCCACCCATTTCCTTCTTCCTCACTCAGGTTCCTGTGGATTAAAGTGCCTTGTCTTCTAGGCTCACCTTCCCTAGACCCCTGGAGGGGTCCTACTGTTCCAGAGTCCTGGTCAGTGTCTGGGATCCCCTGATCTCCGGGGTTTTCCTTAGGCCTGGGGGCCTGATTTCAAAGAGCCCATGGCAGGATTGCTGTGGTGACCTCTTCGCTGGAGGAGGTTACGTGCGCTGGCCCCCCTTCCCCAGGGTGGCGTATGGGCACCACTGCCTACCCCAAGGAAGAGGCAAGCATACCCTGGAGGGGTCGCGGGTTCCAGACTGCCATCCAAGCAGCCAACGTTATGACGCAGTGCTGGTGGGAGCAGAAAGACGGCATCTACTTAGCAGAGGAGGCTCACTGTCTGTTCCAGGGTTTTGTCTGTCCTTTATGTTGACAGATATGGGAATTCTGTGTCCTCTATTATGTATGTCTTTCTACGGAAGGATGGATATGTATTTCTCCATGGAGACATGGCAGGTGCCCTGTTTCTCCTGTTGTATATACATATGTATACAGTATATGGTGTAGATACAAACTTCTCTCTGGCTGTAAGTAGGGAGGAATAGATAGATACAGGATACTAAGTATGTACCACGCAGTTTGGGAAAACAAGGAAGTGTACCAAGAACAGCTGAGCAGCGCCGATGATGATGGCCAGCACTGTAAAGAGGTAGGCAGAAGAGGCTGGCGGCGTGCTCCGAGGTGAGGGTTGGCCAGCATGCTGAGGGAAGGGATTTTGAAGGCTTTGCCTCCATCATTTGGGATGCAGTTGCCAAATACAATTGGGAAGACCAGGAAGAGAGCTCTTTAGGTGCCATTTGCTTTGGTGCTAGTGACTGAGGACCTAGAGTATGCATGTCGCTTGGCTGTTGGTCACTGACCAGAGTGCTGATCAGAGAGGACCCCATAGTATATGTGAGGAGAGGGGTAAAGAAGACACAATAGAAGACAGGTGGGCCATGACAGTGGCAAAAATCATACTCAGTGGAGTTGCCAAACTGGGGAAAACTTTCAGACATGGACCATGAAGCCGCAGCGGGCAAGGTGGATCAGTCACAGGTCACCTGTGGTTCTCAGGTCTATACATAACTACCTGTTTAATACTGGAGCCCAGCACATTGCATTTTCTATTAAATACCTTTTGGTTCCCAGTGTCTTAGGATCTTTTACTGACCTCACGTCGCCCATCGACCTCATTGGCACAGGCAAGGAAACATCTCGAGTTCAACTCAGAGCGGCCCATTTTTGTAAATGTTGTGATATTAAAGTGCAGGCAGTTCTTTAAAAATAAAATGTTGAGTGCTCATTTTCTGCATCAGATGTTTCCAGGAATGCTAGAAATGTGTGAGGAGGGGAAATGGGATTCCACCTGGCAATGTGCCAGGCAACTAATTACCTGGGGACTTTCGACAACTCGATGGATTATGTAGTTGCATTGATATTGTGGATTAACTGCGGCAAATAGGACATTTAAGCCACCCTGTTCATCTGTTCCTTCACTCACTAGTGGATCACGTGCAAACTCCTCAGCCTGGCAAATGAATGATTTCTAAATCTGTATGCTTCGGCTACTCTGAACTTCACATCAATTCATGTATTCATTTGAATATATAGATTTTCATTGCCGAGTGTGCCAAAGTGGGAGATACAGAGGTAAATACAACTCCTGGGTCCCTGCTCACATGCAGTTTCTGGTTTCGTAGAGGAAATACGCACAAGGAATTACGCCTCTACCTATAATGATGGCTTGAGTAACTTTAAGTAGTAGACTTTCCAGATGACAGGGTGGGGGTGGTGGCTGGGGTGGAGGGAAGGAACGCTTCACTTGGAAGCCCCAAACCAAATTGCCCTGCGCTTGGAAGCCCCAAACC
Source organism: Neomonachus schauinslandi (assembly GCF_002201575.2). Classification (NCBI taxonomy): domain Eukaryota; kingdom Metazoa; phylum Chordata; class Mammalia; order Carnivora; family Phocidae; genus Neomonachus; species Neomonachus schauinslandi. Next base: position 44,896,470 of record NC_058406.1, read on the forward strand.
AAAGGATGAAGATTGAGCTGTCAAGCTTTTGAGTTGCTGATGCTCCACAGTGTGACACAGCATTTCTGCTATCCAGTGTTGCCACAAAGAACACCCCCAACACTTGTGGCTGAAAACATCAATTGCTGTACAATTACTCACAATTCTGTAGGGCAAGAAGTTGAAGGGGCACAACAGGAGTGGTCGAGATGACCACCCAGATGTTTGCTGACTCAGCTGGGAAGCTGGACAGCTCAGGGCTGGCTGGGTCAGGGTGACTGCAGCCTTGGTCCTTCTCAGGGCCTCTGCTTTCCCAGGCGGCTGCTCGGCTAGGCCTCTCCACAGCCTGCCTGGACTTCCTCCATGACAGCTCAGGGCTCTCAAGAGCTTAACAGCAGAAGCCTACAGACCCTCTTGAGGCTGTAGCCTGGTGCTGGGTGTGTCGCTGCTTCCATCATATTCTACTGGTTAAAGTAAGCCACAGGGCTAGCCCAGATTCAGTGTTGGGGAGCTGTACAAGGGTATGAATACAGGGAGGTGTGGCTCATTGGGAACCATTTTGGAGACCAGCTACCATATTCAGGAAGTGACATTGTTTAATGAGGTGGGCTTTTGGGGCATCTGGGTGGTTCAGTCAGTTAAGCATCTGCCTTCAGCTCAGGTCACGATCCTGGGGTCCTGGGATCAAGTCCCACATCGGGCTCCCTGTTCAGCGAAGAGTCTGCTTCTCCCTCTCCCTCTGCTTCTCTCTCTCTCTCAAATAAATAAAATCTTTAAAAAATGAGGTGGGTTTTTTTTTTTAAAACAAAAGTCTTTAATTAGGAAGAGCCTCTTTCTCCCCAAAAGAGTCTGAAAGTACCTTTCTTTAAATCTTGCTGCTAAAAAAATATAGCTCACAGAGATAGGCAGACCTTTTTGAACCAAGATTTAGATACACCACTGTAACACCACCCACAGGGAAACACCATTTCTCGCCTCATTTGGCATCAGGACTTACAATGGACTTTGAGAATTGGCAGGTGTGAAGGTAAAGATATTCCTTCAAAGGGTTTCAAGACCCCAATCCATGGAAATGATGCCAATTCTGAGACAGAACATGGGAGAGAGGAGCAGGGACATTCAGAAGTGGATCAACAGATTAAAAGCAAATCAAAGCAGGAGACCTGGTCCTCCCTGGACAGAGACTGTACCCCTAGCTGAGGAAGATGTCAGCTCTGACATCAGAACCCCAGCATAGCAGCCCCATAGTTGGTTCTACCTATTTTTGCTTAACTGTGTGGTAGAAAAAAATGGGGCACTAGGCTCCCCTTCTGTTCATGTTAAGAGCACAGGTTCTGCAGCCAGAATGTCTGGTGGTGAAGTCTGCCTCTTCTGCTCACTGGATAAGTGGACTTGTGTTGGGTTACTTCCCTTTTCTGTTCAGGATTGCCAAGGTGCTTAGCACAGCGCCATATATAACAGGATTTTGATGAATGTTAACTATTAGTATCATTATTGCTATTGCTCATATTGTTAATGTCATAATTTCCAATTTATACATCTTTCCAGCTAGATATTTGACTTGGATGGGCTACTCTATCTGCCTACTGATGTGAAAATTTTGGCACCCAGAGGGGCAAAAGCAGGATAATAGCCCTCTTTTCAGAAGGGACCATTAATATCTGCCAACGTGCAGCCAGTACGCAACCTTGCAGCATTTACTGAAGAGAAAAAGCCTGGCCTCATGAGCTTGGCTTCCTGCACAGGGTTGATAAACAGCAGAGTCGATGTCAAGGCTGAATCATCTGGGTATCTAAGTCATACGGACTGACTAACCCAAGACATTTTTTTTGTGTTGGTTTGATGTACAAACAAGATCTTTTAGGAGTCCTATGTGAATGTAGATAGATGGTTTTGATTACGATTCAAGATACTACTTAGCAAGTTTCTATGTATCCTGAGTACATTAGTCTATTAGCTCTGGACCCACGTTTGAATAACTACACTCACTGAGTTGTGCAATTGCTCCTCCTCAGAGAGGCTCCCAGAACCCTGGCCACTGACGTCACAGTCTCCACGCATGAGCCAGGTATGGGGGCATTTGCTGTCTCCTGAGAGGGACAACCATGGGGCAGTGGGATGTACAGACTCTGCAAGAGTGCTGCATGGGGCAAAAGTGGGGGGCAGGGGTCTTGGTCTTTTCAGGCTGCTAAAACTAAGATACCACAGGCTGGGTGGCTAATAAAAACCAGAAATTTATTTCTTCCAGTTCTGGAGGCTGGAAGTCTGAGATTAAGTGTTAGCAGGCTCAGCGTCTGATGAGGGCCCCCTTCTTGGATCCTACACTGCCCTATTCTAGCTTCATGGGTCCTCACATGATGGAAGGATGAGGGAACACTATGGGGTCTCCTTTATAAGGGCACTAATCTCATTCCTGAAGGCTCCACCTTCATGACCTAATCACACCCCGAAGGTTCCAGCTCCAAATACCATCACCCTGAGGATTAACTTTCAGCATATTACTTTTTGGGGGTTGGGGGTACGAACATTCAGTCTATGGCAGTGGGCTTCTGCACCTACTAGCTATGCTTTTTACATTCAGTTTTCCTGTCTGGAAAATGGGGCTAATTGTGTCTACCTCATAGGGCCCTTCTGAAGGTGAATGAGTTAACATTACATAAAACATTTAGAATAATTCATGGCACGTGATGAGTACCTTTTATACGCATTAGTCATAATTATTATTCAGCTTCTACATCAAGTGTAGGGGTTTATTCCAGGACCCAAGCCTCCCCTGTCTGGACGCTGACCTTGAACTCCAAGGACTTCCCCGGAGACGTGTGAAAGGGACAGAGAGGGGGGCCCTTTCCAAATGTGGAGTTCCACTCGATGCCTAGAGGCCGGCCTCAGCTTTGAGATTCTTCTATGAGGCAGAGCAGAGTGGGAGGGAAAGTCCTGTGATTCACACTAGAGGATGGGGCTCAGGACTCATTCCTGCCACCTGCATGTCACCTGTGTGTGTCCCTTCTGAGTCTCAGATTTTCACCTGCACAATATGTACGACAGGTTCTATGGACAGGACACCTGGGCTTCTTGGATCCAGGTAGACTCACTGAAGTGGGGCAAGCCTCAGGGTCTAGGCATTCGAGCCAGAGTCAGCTGGATTCCCCTAGAAACCTGAAAGTAAGTGAGGCCTGGAGCCCAGCTACTAGAAATGGGGCACAGGAGTCACAAAGATGTAAAGAGGCTGGCCACCAGCTATCTCGTGTTCAGAGGTTTGCAGAGAGAGTGGCTGGGTTGTCTTGTATCCCTATATCCAACAGCCTGTGTTCTCAGAGCCTGGGAGGACAGCCTGAAAGTGGGCTCTAAGGGATAGTAAGTGGGCCCCCAAGTCTGCCCTGTCCTTCCCATGCAGTCTTTGCTGGCGGGGTTTCTTTCCAAGCCCTCGAGAATCATCCCAGGTCTCTCCAACCTGCTCTGGACCTCTGCTCTTTTTGGCATCTTCTCCTGTTACTTCCACCACCCATGAGCACATACACTTCGCTGTCCCTTTGCTGAGAGGTCAGTTCTGCCCTATGTTTGAAGCCCAATCACAGCACTTGCTCCTCTTTGGAGGATTTGTACTTTTGAGAGGCAGTGCCAAAGGGTGGGCAGAGGGTGGGCGTCGGAGGAACGAGAATCTCAGATGTTACTCATTAGTTATGCGACTGTGGGAAGCTTTCTTTGCCTCTCTGACCCTCTCCATTATAAAGTAGAGACGACAGTACTTGTATGGGTGTTGAAAGGATTAGAGGCAACATAAGTAAATTTCCTATGCTGCGTCTGACACACAGGACGCATTCAGTATATGCTGTTGCATATACAACTATTACTAAATGACTGTCTACAATGCCCTATCCACGGCCAGGACAGTGTGAGGGGGCTCACATGGATGTGGAATCATACAACCATGCAGGTCAATCAACAGGTCATTCTACCCTAGGGCACCCCAGGGCCAGACTTGGATCGGCCACTTAGCCAAAGCTCAGACTGTAGACAGAAAGCCTGACCACAACACTCACCAGAGTCTTCTCCTGAGATCTCCAGGCATCCCTTTCCAGCTCGGCAAGAAGAAGAAACCCTCTGAGGACAACTCCCTGCTTTGAGGTTCCAGCCGTGGCCCCCAATCCCACAGGTGTCTGGGAAGAGCGCTGGTGTCCTCTAAATACTAAGAATGATAGTGATCATGACCATCAAAGCGTAAGGATAATCACAGCAGGTTTCAAACACTAAGCTTCACATCGACCACAAAAAGGTGTAATCACAGGGTTCCCACGGTGCTTCTCAGGTTGTCATTTTCCCCAAGCAGCTCTGACCCAGTTGCAGAAAAACCAACTCTGCAGAACTTCGGGAGAAGGAAAACACCCCTCTCCCCCAGCTCCCTCACCGCTCCGCCTTCTGGAATTCGAGTCTGATTCTCCCCTTGCCAGGAGGGCGCTAGAGTGAGGGAGGCAAGACTGTCTTGCCAGATTTCTTGTCGATACCTGTTGACATTTCTCTGAGCAATCGTTCCAGGCGCCTCGGGTATATTTCTTCCAATCACCGGATGGATTACTGGGGCTCTACTGATTTTGTGGTTTCATGTGTGAAAGATCTAATCTTAATCCTCCGTTGTTCATTTTCCTTAACCTTTTAATAACATGATAGGGAGGCAACCCATCAGAATGGAAATTGTTTCTCGGGCATGTTGTCATAAATATATGCCACGGACTGCTTTATCATATGGGAGCAGCCAGATTTCTTTGAAATAATAATAACGATAAAATTTGTATGGTGTATTGCAGTTTACAAAGCACTTTCCCATATCAACTCATTTAATTCCGACAGCAATCCTGATAGGTAAGAGTTATTTTATTTATTTTATTTATTCTGTGAGTCTTTCCACAGCATGAATTTTTATTATTACCCGCTGTGTCACAAATGAGGAACCTGCATCGCTCAAGGTCACACCATTCTTTTTCTTTTTTTTTTACATGTATATATATATATTTTTTTATTCTTATGTTAATCCCCATACATTACATCATTAGTTTTAGATGAAGCGTTCCATGATTCATTGTTTGTGCATAACACCCAGTGCTCCATGCAGAATGTGCCCTCCTCAATACCCACCACCAGGCTAACCCATCCTCCCACCCCCCTCCCCTCTAGAACCCTGTTTGTTTTTCAGAGTCCATCGTCTCTCATGGTTCGTCTACCCCTCCGATTTCCCCCGCTTCATTCTTCCCCTCCCGCTACCTTCTTCTTCTTTTTTTTTCTTAATATATATTGCATTATTTGTTTCAGAGGTACAGATCTGAGATTCAACAGTCTTGCACAATTCACAGCGCTTACCAGAGCACATACCCTCCCCAGTGTCTATCACCCAGTCACCCCATCCTTCCCACCCCACCCCCCACTCCAGCAACCCTCAGTTTGTTTCCTGAGATTAAGAATTCCTCATATCAGTGAGATCATATGATACATGTCTTTCTCTGTTTGACTTATTTCACTCAACATAATACCCTCCAGTTCCATCCACGTCGTTGCAAATGGCAAGATCTCATTCCTTTTGATGGCTGCATAATATTCCATTGTATATATATACCACCTCTTCTTTATCCATTCATCTGTTGATGGACATCTTGGCTCTTTCCACAGTTTGGCTATTGTGGACATTGCTGCTATAAACATCGGGGTGCACGTACCCCTTCGGATCCCTACTTTTGTATCTTTGGGGTAAATACCCAGTAGTGCAATTGCTGGATCATATGGTAGCTCTATTTTCAACTTTTTGAGGAACCTCCATACAGTTTTCCAGAGTGGCTGCACCAGCTTGCATTCCCACCAACAGTGTAGGAGGGTTCCCCTTTCTCCGCATCCCCGCCAACATCTGTCATTTCCTGACTTGTTAATTTTAGCCATTCTGACTGGTGTGAGGTGGTATCTCATTGAGGTTTTGATTTGGATTTCCCTGATGCCGAGCGATATTGAGCACTTTTTCATGTGTCTGTTGGCCATTGGGATGTCTTCTTTGGAAAAATGTCTGTTCATGTCTTCTGCCCATTTCTTGATTGGATTCTTTGTTCTTTGGGTGTTGAGTTTGATGAGTTCTTTATAGATTTTGGATACTAGCCCTTTATCTGATATGTCATTTGCAAATATCTTCTCCCATTCTGTCGGTTGTCTTTTGGTTTTGTTGACTGTTTCCTTTGCTTTGCAAAAGCTTTTTATCTTGATGAAGTCCCAATAGTTCATTTTTGCCCTTGCCTTCCTTGCCTTTGGCGATGTTTCTAGGAAGAAGTTGCTTCGGCTGAGGTCAAAGAGGTTGCTGCCTGTGTTCTCCTTTAGGATTTGGATGGACTCCTGTCTCACATTGAGGTCTTTCAACCATTTGGAGTCTATTTTTGTGTGTGGTGGAAGGAAATGGTCCAGTTTCATTCTTCTGCATGTGGCTATCCAATTTTCCCAACACCATTTGTTGAAGAGACTTTCTTTGTTCCATTGGACATTCTTTCCTGCTTTGTCAAAGATGAGTTGACCATAGAGTTGAGGGTCCATTTCTGGGCTCTCTATTCTGTTCCATTGATCTATGTGTCTGTTTTTGTGCCAGTACCATGCTGTCTTGATGATGACAGCTTTGTAATAGAGCTGGAAATCCGGAATTGTGATGCCACCGGCTTTGCTTTTCTTTTTCAACATTCCTCTGGCTATGCGGGGTCTTTTCTGGTTCCATACAAATTTTAGGATGATTTGTTCCATTTCTTTGAAAAAAGTGGATGGTATTTTGATGGGGATTGCATTGAATGTGTAGATTGCTCTAGGTAGCACTGACATCTTCACAATATTTGTTCTTCCAATCCATGAGCATGGAACGTTTTTCCATTTTTTTGTGTCTTCCTCAATTTCTTTCATGAGTATTTTATAGTTTTCTGAGTACAGATCCTTTGTCTCTTTGGTTAGATTTATTCCTAGGTATCTTATGGTTTTGGGTGCAATTGTAAATGGGATCGACTCCTTAATTTCTCTTTCTTCTGTCTTGTTGTTGGTGTATAGGAATGCCACTGACTTCTGTGCATTGATTTTATATCCTGCCACTTTACTGAATTCCTGTATGAGTTCTAGCAGTTTTGGGGTGGAGTCTTTTGGGTTTTCCACATAAAGTATCATATCATCTGCAAAGAGTGAGAGTTTGACTTCTTCCTTGCCAATTTGGATGCCTTTGATTTCTTTTTGTTGTCTGATTGCTGTGGCTAGGACTTCCAATACTATGTTGAATAGCAGTGGTGAGAGTGGACATCCCTGCCGCGTTCCTGAAGGTCACACCACTCTTAAAAATAAGGTTTGGAGTCAGGGGCATCTGTACTCAAATCCTGAGGCGGCCAAGTTGTTCACTGGGTAACTCTGGGTGAGGGGTTTAAGCAACCTATGGTCCATTTATTTCTTCACAAACAAAATAGAGATAATGATACCTTCCTGGGATTTTGTAAGGATTAAAGATGATGTGGGTAAACCACCTGCATAGCACCTGACACCAAGCAGAGGATCACTAAATGTTAGCTATTACCATTAAAATAATAATAATATTAATTATATAACAAAGGTAGGATTTTAGCCAAGGGCTTTTTGCCAAACCTCAGTTCTCCTCTGCTGGAGGGAAATTAGAGTCTGGCTTTTCTTTCCCTCTCTCTCATTTCTTTCCCTAACTTTTAAAACAGGGAATGATGATAAACCAAAGGCTCTTCAGGTGAACACCTGGATAGTTTCTGTTATTGCTGGGTAAAGTACAAAGGGTAAAGAGCAAGAGCCATGTGATAGGCAGCAACACCCTTGAATCTTTCTAGAGCAGGATTCCAGCAATGGTCTGGATATTGGCACACAATGGTATGGTTCCAGACCTTAGACACATCTTACCCATGCCCGTGTCCTCCTTCATGAAAGGCTGATGGGGCATGCAGAGGTTCTCACTGTAGCTTGAAGAAGTTATGAGGATCATTGCCTTGAGCCAAGAAAGTGGAGGGACTGAGACTTTCTTCCCAGCCCTGCCATTCACTTGTTCTGAGGCCTTGAGAAAGTAATTTCCTTTACCTGGGCCTCAGCTTTCTCATGTTTAAAATGAGAGCATTCACTTGTAATTGGTGTTTCCCAGCCCAAATTTAGCTGGAAACTAAAAAAAAAAAAACTGTTTAAATCCCAGCCTCCCATTTCCAATCTCAGAGATGAGGGTGGGGAAGAAGGAGGCAGCAGGAGAGGATGCACAAAAGAAAGAAGAAATGCTCATGTTAGGAAATGTTAGTTTGGCTGATTTCTAAGTTACCTCTGGAACTCACATTCTATGGCTTTAGTGCTCCAGAACTGAAATCCACTGCCATGCTCTTTCAGAGCTTTCTGTATCAGCTCTGAAGGTTACTCAGCAATGTAGGTAAGACAGAAACAAATGTATCCCCAGCATCAAAGGACATTTTCTTGCCCCTCCCTTCCTTTCCTTCTATGAGAAAATGCATTATCTTCTGGGTTGAATTCTGGGTCTCCACTGATAAACCCTAAAAGTCCTGACTGGTGCTACTTGGTGCATGTCATTCCTTCTGTCTGGATGGACTTTCTATTCAGACCTTCATTCTCTGTCTGCAGAGCTCATGTCCATTTTTTCAAGATCCACCTCCAAGGTCACCTCCTTTGCAAAGCCTTCCCTGACTATCCCAAGAAAAGAAACCACTTCCTCTTCTGGCCCCATAGCACTATCTCTAGGACAATATTTGTGACACTGGATTGGAATTCCTTAGCTATCTGTTCCTTCATCTTCCTCCACCTGTGCGCTCTTTCAAGGGGAGGGCCATGTCTTTGTTCACTTGAACAAAGTGCACTTGTAGAGAAGTCCTGTTTGGATACTGCCTTGTTGTTAAGAATGGTAATAACCTGTCAAACAGCCTTTATCATTCACTGATTGATTTATTCATAGACTGAGAATATTGTATAACATGGAAAGACATTACATTTATCATCCAACCTTCACTTAACTTAGAACCTGGGGCTCAGGGAGGTAAAGTGATTTACCCGAGGCTAGCCAGCTATGCAGACACAGAGTTGCACACCAACTCCAGGACTCCTACTTTGGTCCTGTGCCTTTCTCTCAGTCCTACTTCTTCGGTAATCCTTTGCTGCTCACTCATTACGTGCTGGGCACTGTGCTATGTATAGGAAAATGAAATTAACATGCCATGGTTCCCACTCCCAGGCTCACTAGACTAGGTTTACAGTCTAGTAGAAGGGCAAAGACATCTCCCCACATCGTTTAAACTATCCATGAAAATATATGCCCCACTGATCCACTAACGTACTGACCATCTCCTGAAAGTGGGTCACAGATGCCGGCTGATGTTCCTTCAGGAACACTGCTCTGTCCTCATGTGTGCTCTGCTGCCTTATGCCCCTGATTCTGAACCCAACACTTTGTACTCAGACTTTGCTGCTTCTGTCCACATTCTGCCCTCTGCTCACCCCTGTTTTGGAGTCTGACTCTTCCTCCTGACATTTTGTACCCAAGCCTTCTTGTGTGATCGTGAGGCTCTTCTCAATCTGCCTCTCGCTTTCTTGATAAAGGCTCCCTACTCCAGTCTTCGGCCCCACAAATCCTCACTGCCACACTCCTCGCTATCCCTCGGGCTAGCGCTGGCATCCACAATGAAATTAACCTGAATTTGGCACAATTACAGAGATACTTCCATTGGCCACTTTCTTTGTGCCTCTGGCAATGTCAGCTTTCTTTTATTGGAGAACGAATCTGCGAGGATTCTGCTAAACAGATCTGCTAAAGCACATTTTTCTTGAGATGATGGTTTCCAGTGCAGCACTTGGTTTGCAAATCACAGCACCATTTGCAAAATGCAATCCTTGCTCTACCTAAGCAAGCCATCAGTGCAGAGCATGGATGGCTTTGTAGAATATTATTTTTTCAGTAAGCTCATGTGCAGTTTGATAAAACCTTTTCCTCATGATCCATAAGCCAGATGTTTCCACTGAGAGAACCTGGCATTGTTAGTCGTGAATCTCACATATGACTGTAACAGATACTGGCTAAGCTCTTCCCATCCTCTGTTCAGGTAAATGAGAAAGAACTGAAGAAAGGCATCATAGCCAACCATGGCCAAAGAGCCTCCTGAAAGCCAGGTGGGTGAAGGGGGAAGACAGTCACCTCACTCTCACTTTCCCCAGGAAGCATAAAGAGCAAAGGATCTGGAGTCTGTGGGTCAGTGTTCAAATCCTGGCTGCACTATTTATCTGGAGAGGTGTTTCCTGCCTCTGAATTTCGTTTCTGCCTTTATAAAATGCTAGTGAAGAATACTCATCTCATAGGGTTGGGTGGAAACAAAACAAAAATGTGGATAGACTAACCCCCATCCCAAATATCAGGGTCTATGCAAAAGACCCGATCATAAGGAGTAGTGGGGAAGAAGGGCTGGGGTAAAGGGGGAAACATGAATGGTAGAGATGACTAATGAGCTGGCCAAGGAACAGACTCCTGGGCTAGACATTTGAGGGTGAAGAACTGGAAGGGGCTGGTGGCCGAGGTCAAATTACCATGTCTAGGGGATGTGGACAACTGGGTCTGCCCTAGCTCAGTAATGAGTCAGAGGGAGATTTCTGGGAGACTGAGGAGAGACTTGAAGCAGCCCTCCATACTAATAGACAGGGGGATCAGAGGCTTGGCTCAGGTAAGTATGTCAGAACCCCAAGCAGGCTTGTTGGCACCCTGGCAGGACTCCAGTCTCCTTGCAGCACTGGGACAGGCATCAAATATTGGAACTAAAACCTGACTACTGGCACTGGGGGCTCACTGCCAGGGTCTAACCAGGAAGGGGTTGAGGAGATCCATTCTGACCAGGACAGCAAAGCCAGCTCCAAACCCCACCCGCTGGCGGGCACGTGACTGCTAATAAACTGCCTCTGTGGTCAGAACTGGCTCAGTGCCAAGCAGGGTGGTGCTGACTTTGGGGAGGCTTCTGGGACATCTAAGGAGGAGACTCAGCAACTGCTCAGGGTATAACTTCATGGTGAAATTCCAGAAACCTTGCCACTCATTGTAATTTTAATTCTTCCCTGTCTCTTTGAAATCCTGGATGGAAATATTTGACTCATCCGGACTTACATCTACAGATACTATGGAACCATGGAAGCTCTTAGAAGAATGGAGTAAATGGGCAGAGCTGTGCTTAATATTTATCAGATGTTGTTTAGAAGGAAAGACAAGGTGACCACTTAGAAGGCATATCGTGCAGTGGTAGTGGGAGGGAGAAGAGTTAGAAGGACATATGTGATCAAGGTGGAATTGTCAGAATTCTCTTGTAAAGGCTGGGGAAGGAGGGTTGGATGGTGGATCATGTAGCACTTCTTCCCTTGCCAGCTGAGGATACCCGACTCTACAGGAGAAAGGCTGGGCTGCTACATGCACCTTACTCTTCCTTGCAATGGAGAAGCCCACTGGGGTTGTAAGAAACGGTGAGGCTGAGAAGCCAGCCACGTGGGGTGGTCCAGGCAGAGCCTCAGAAGGAGGGAAGGAGAGGTCACACTGGCTGACTCCATAGCTGACTTTCAAGCCACTTCTCTGCCTCCCATCGGAAGGGTGGGCTTGGTGACCCCTCCAGCTTCCAAGAGAGGATTTTCATGGAGCCCAAGGAGCACCAGCAGCCAGGTAAGCTTGCAAGAGAAAATCTACCTCTGCTCCTCACCAGCTGTGGACCTCAGCCACTTGGTTAATACTTAACAGACATGAATGCAGAGTTTGCATATGGTAGGCACTTTACAGATGGCAGCTCATTTATTCCTCATGAGAAGGATATTCCCATCTCTATTTTACAGATGACCATATGGTAGCTCAGAGAAGTTAACTCACCCAATGTCACAGAGCTACTAGGTGACAGAACTGAGCAGCTGGGACTTGATTCGTATACTGAAGACTTGCGTACTTTACTGTAGGAACACCATGCCTCTGCTTCATACACACATGTACATACGCATTTACCGATATTCAGCAATGTGCACATGAAATTACATGATATTCCAAATCCAGGCTCAGGGAAGAAAAACAAGTTACAGGCATAGCATTCTATTTACATATTTAAAAAGCAAACACCTATGAGATAAAACTATGTATTTCTGTAGTCAACATTTCTGAGTATAAATACCTAGAAGACTCTAGAGGAGTACGCTGAACGGATAATTAGTTTTCTCTGGGAAAGGAACAAGGACGGAAGGGCATGGTCAAGAGTTAGTTTTCTCCATAATGTTAAAATTATTGTCATATTAAAAAAACTAATGGCAAAACAGGGTAGCAGCGAGTGCAGGGTTAGAAGCAAACTTAGGAAAGCTTTATATTTATATGTTTTATCTTTACTGTGTTTTTAATTTTTATATTTACTAAAATAAGTACATGCTAAAGAAAGAGAATGTTGATAGAAACTGTAAATCATAACTTATGGGTTCCAAAGATTGACTTAGATGGCTTCCCTTGATCATAGTATGGCTTTTTGAGGTGGGGGGAGGCGGGTGGTGGTGGGACTAGGATAGCCATGAGAAGAAAGGCAGATGGTGGCTGCTTGGGAATAGGAACCTCTGGGCCCTCTTCCAACTCACCCACTGCTGCCACCCCTAAAATGTCTTTGGTGTTTCACAGTGGAATCTTGTGTGTACTGTGTTAGCACTCATTGGCTATACAATATGCACATTGGCCCAGCCCTCCCCAAACTGTTCTCACATTTTTGAAGAATGCATGCAGGGCAGCGTGCTGGGCCTTTCTTCCAGCCTCTTTGAACCTGTTCAGAGGATGATCGTGAGTCATTCAAAGTCATTCTTGTCCAAAGATCAGCTTCCTTTGAGAAGGAGATAAATAGATTGCTAGCAACTACTCCATTAGGGTTGTCTGAAGCACAGAGTGAAAAATTGCTTACATGTTTGAGTCAGTTGTGCTGATTCCAAACCCTCTTCTTCCTCTATATTGTCCAACATCACCAAGCCACCTCTGAAAAGTCCAGTGGGTACTTTCTGGTGTTGATGCTAAGTGAAGAGTCAACCTGGTGTCATTAAGAACCTGAGGTCCAGAGTCAGACTCTGGGTGTGAATCTCAGCTCTTCCAACAGCTGCTTCTGTGATCTGGGTGCTTTCTTTCTAAACTTATTGTCATTATTTGTAAGATGCAAACAATAGGAATTTAAAGCTCCCAGAGCTCTAGTGAGGATGATGGACTGATTTAAGTTAAAGCATTTCACACAGTACCTGGCACAAAGTAAAAACTCAACAAATGGGGCACCTGGGTGGCTCAGTTGGTTAAGGTCTGACTCTTGATTCCGGCTCAGGTCATGATCTCAGAGTCATGAGATCGAGCTCCTCACTGGAGTCTGCTTAAGATTCTCTCTCTCCCTCTGCCCTCTCCCTCTCTAAAACAAACAAAAACACCTCAACTAATATTACACATTATGCCTGCTTTTAACACATTTTGTCTAATGGCTGCTTGTTACTTAAAATTTATTTCTTTATGCTTAAAAAGGTAAAAGATATTCATCATAGGGAAAATGTAGAATAAAATAAAAACATTCAGCACAAAGGACAAAATGGAAGTCATATGTAATCCTACTACTTGGGTTTTTGCAGGTCTTTTTTTATGAATGTATGTGAATGCATATATTAAAACAACCAAATTAGAATCTTAATGTATAGATGATTTTACACTCTGCTATATTGAATTGTTAATAAAAAAGTGGCATGGGAAATCCTGGGATAAAATATAGGTTCTACAACATTATTTTAATGACTGTATAGTCCCTATTCATAAACTTTTACTTATTGATGTTGAAGATAAATGTGAGAAATATGGCTCCTGTCTTCAAGGAGCTTATCACTGATCATTTGGGAACAGCATCCCATTGGACATATATAACATTTAGACAGTTTCATAGCATTGGTGATTTAGATTTCCAGTATTTCTCTCTTATAGATTATTTAAGTGAAGAACATCTTTTTTTTTTTTTTAGATTTTATTTATTTATTTGAAAGAGAGAGAGAGAGAGCATGAAGGGGGAGAGGGACAGAGGGAGAAGCAAACTCCCCACTGAGCGGGGAGCCCAATGTGGGACTCGATCCTGGGACTCCAGGATCATGACCTGAGCTGAAGGCAGTTGCTTAACCAACTGAGCTACCCAGGTGCCCATAAGTGAAGAACATCTTAATACCCATTTGTTCACTACCATGGGAATTTCCATCTTATAAATTCCAGTTTTAGGCATGGAATTACCATGTTGAACATCATGCACCTTTTAAGAGATTTTGATTTAAAAATATCTTTGAATCAAGCACTCCAAGTATTTGAGGGTGCCTGTTTCCTCACATCCTTATATATGGGATAATCACCTTTTTAGTCACTGCTAATTTGATAGGCAAAGTGATCTTGTCTTAATTTGAATTTCTTTTATTACAAGAATGCATGCATTTAAAAAATACTTTTTGGTCATTAGCAATATTGGAAACGTAAAGTATTTAGTAACATAACATTGCAAAAAGTGCAATTAGGTTTAGATGAGAAGTTTGTCTTCTTCCCCTCAAGCTCCCCCTCCACCCTCTGTCGCCCTCCCCCCAGGTTAGCATGTGCCTAACATTGCTGGATGAGGGCGAGGACTTGGCTTCCCCAGCATATAGAACAATGCCTGGCACATAGCGGGCACTCAACAGATATTAAATGAACGAGCAGTTTCCTGAATACCATAATAAACCTTTTCTATGGATACATAAGTACCTACATGCATACTTCTTATATTTTAATAGAAACAGGAACTTACCAAACCCAATCTTCTTATGTATCTTTGACATTTTTCCATATAAATTAGGCTTGCTTCATTTTTTAAAAAATGTTGCATAATACCATAATCCAGTTAATGGGCTCTCTATTGATGAAACATTTAGTTGCCCTCTATATCTAGCTATTGTTTATAGGCCCTTTGTATTTTTCCCTTAGGAATTATTTGTTCATATTGTTTACTAATGTTTCTATAAACTCTTTCCATAAGCTTTTAGGAACTTTCTGTATGTTCAGGACAATAAAGTTCTGTTTATAATGTATGCTATAAATATTTTCCTAATTTTCTAAGGCCTTTTAATGTTCTTATGCATTTTTTTACAAAGTATAAATTTTCATGAAGTTAAATCTATCTGTATTTTCATAAATACGTATTTTCTGCATACTTATGGTGGTCTTTTTACCCCTATATAAGTATTAATGTTTTCCCATACATATTCATGTCTATATACATTTGATATTTCATTTATATGGAATTTCATTAACAATATGGTGTGAGGTAAGAAGCTAACTTTTTTTAGCAGTCTTTATTATCCCAGTTCCACTTATTTGGATAGTCTTTAGTCCTATTGATCTGAATACTTTCAAATACACATTAATTAATTATAATTTCTTGGGCTTCTGTATCTTATATTCTGTTTCATTGATCATTCTATTTTTTGCCCTTCAACAATAATTTTAAAATATTTTGTCTTTATGTTTTGAGATCTCCTTGATAGTATAAGTTTCCTCTCATTAAATTAACATTTTTGTATATGCTCATTAGCTTTTCTCTTTCAGATCTGCATCAGAATATGATTGAACATGAATCTGTGATTGGAGATATCAAATTGAGGTTATGATTATAGTTGCACTGTTATAAATTACAGATCTTCCTCACTTACAATGGGGTTATGTCCTGATAAGCTCATTTTAAGTTGAATATATAATAAGTCAAAAATGCCTTTAATACACTTAACCTACTGAATATCACAGCTTAGCCTTGTCTACCTTACATGCGCTCACTTACATTAGCGTACAGCTGGGCAAACTCATCTACCACAAAGCCTATTTTATAATAAAATGTTCAATATCTCATGTAATTTTTTAAATACCATACTGAATGTGAAAAACAGGATGGTTTTAAGTGTATCAGTTGTTTACCCTTGTGACTGTGTGGCTGACTGGGAGCTGCCCAGCATCATGAGAGAGTATCTTACTACATATTGCTAGCCCAGGAAAAAGATCAAACCTCGAATGGGGCACCTGGGTGACTTAGTTGTTTAAGTGTCTGACTCTTGGTTTCTGTTCAGGTTTCTGTTCTCATGGGTCGTGAGATGGAGCCCTGGGTCAGGTTCTGTGCTCAGCTGGGAGTTTGCTTGCAGATTCTCTCCCTCTGCCCCTCCCCTCTTTCATGCTCTCTAAAATAAATAAATAAATAAATAAATAAATCTTAAAAAAAAATTAAACCTTGAAGTATAGTTTCTACTGAATGTGTACTGCTTTCACACCATAGTAAAGTTGAAAAATCATAAGTTGAACCACCATAAATCAGGGACCACCTATAATCAGGGAGAAGTGACATTTTTATAATGTTGAACCTTCTTTCCTCAATTTATTTAGTTACTTTATGTCCTTTGACAAGGTTTTGTAACTTTGTAAAGTTTTTAATCTAGATCTTAACATCTTCAGTGTTAAATTTGTTCTTGGGTATCTTATTTTTGTGGCTATAATTAATGTAATTTATTCATACCATTAAGTGTCCTAAAAGGTTATTTTTAGCAATATAGAAAATACTGATTTTTTATATACTTATTTTTAAACTAACCATCTTAATTCTCTCATTAGTTCTTACAGCTTCTGATAGATATTTCTCATTGGAAAATATAATCTGGAGGTGCCTGGGTGGCTCAGTCAGTTGAGCACCTGCCTTTGGCTCAGGTCATGATCTCAGGATCCTGGGATCGAGCCCTGCATTGGACTCTCCACTCAGCGGCCAGTTTGCTTCTCCCTCTCTCTCTGTGATCTCTCCTGCTTTCGCTCTCTCTCAAATAAATGAATAAAAATTTTTTTAAAAAAGTATATATAATCTGTAAACATTGCTAATTTTCTCATTTTAAATACTTGATTTCTTTTTCTTATATTAGTGCATGCACTGCCTCAAATTTCAGAATAATGTTAAATAATAGAGGTGACATCTGACAGTTTTGACCTCCATTTGATTTTAATAGAACGCCTTCAAGTTTCACTGCTACATTTCATACTGGCTGCTGGTTTGACATAGATGTTCTTTCCCATGTGAAGGGAATTCTTTAATTCCGTTTCCAGTTGAAGAGGATACTGACTTTTATCAGATGCCTTTTTGGCATCCACTAAGGTGAGAGAGTCTCTCTTGACCTATTAATTGCATTCCAAGAATCGACTTTATTTAGTCATGGTTTACAGCTGTGTTTAATTCACTAATATTTAATTTAGGAATTTGATTATTCATTAGAAAGATTAGGCTATAATTTGCACTACTTTTTTGATGTTTTATTATTCTAGCTTTGAAATATGAATTGAGAAACTGTATTTTTTTTTTTTTCCCTGTTCAATAGCTTCAATAGTGAGTCATTCTCTCCCTTCGTTTATAGCCACTCTGGGCACACCATGCTCGTTGGCCCAGCCAGTTCTACCAATACCTCCCCTCTGCTGCCACCACCTCTGGGTGAACTCCTGCTCATTTCCTAAGACCCAACTCCACCATCAATACTTTTGTACAGCCTTGTCCCACCACTCCCATAATGTTAGCATGTGCCTTTATTCCAGCGCTAATCCTACTATAATTCACTCATCTATTAACCTATTTTCCCCATCAGATTTTGAGCTTCTGGAAGCAGGGACAGGCATGTATGCATTTAAAAGAGAAATTTCTGAATCTCCAGTGATTATCACAGGACCTGGCACACAGCAGGTGTTTAATAACTCCTTGTTACATGAATAAATTCAAGATACATTTTGCTTTAAATTTTGCCAGTGAAAAAATTTCCAAGAGGTATGTGTATGCTTCTTTGCCTTTCTTTGACAATAAAATAGAGATAATAATCACTCACTGCCATTCTGCACACTTAGCAGAGATGCTATGCTGGGAGAATGGATGTGAAAGGATAAAGGATAAAGTCAAAGAATTAAGCACAAAAATACACAATAGCTATTAGACTGTCTTTGATATTAATAATAGGTAATGTGCACTGAGCATTTACTATGGTCCAGGTATGGAATTATCAAATTTATTTCTCATAACAGCCCAATGAGGTAGACATTATCGTCTCAATTTTACATGTGAGCGAGCTGAATTTTAGAGAGGTTAAGTGACTTGTCTGAGGTCAAACAACGGGCAAGTCGTGCAGCAAGCCCTGAAACCAAGACTTTCAGAATTCAGAGTCCACTCTCTGGAAGCTGCTCTGTATCGCCTCATCAGTAAAGACAGTATGCTCAATTTATGTGAGAAAAGAGACAAATGATAAGCAAAAGGTGGAAATTTGGTCAAACACTCTACTTCCCTGGTATTGTCTTAGTTGAGTGCCCAACACAGAGAGAAAAAAACAACTCAGGAGACTATCTACCTGTTTGCCTTTGGTATCATCTGCCTCTCTTCTGATGAAAGTGGGCTCCATTGAGTAAGGTTTCCTTTCTTTTTAATTTATGCTGTGATGCTGCTTTATCCCAAAAGGACACACAAGGGACTGTGTGAGCATGGATCCTTTCTTTCTCCTTCTGTGAAGGGGACAAGCCAGGTAAAAGGAGACAAGTTTCCTTTAGTAATTAAGTTCCTGCTGTCTTGAGCTCCTGGCCCTGAGCTATAAGTGAGTGCTGGTGACCTATGATCTGAAACACTACAGATTTCGGGGTTCCCTCCACCCCCAAAGGGGAGGCAGAGTAGAAGTGCTGAAAGTAGAATGTGAAGACGAGTTTAGCACTTTCCTGTGGATAGTATCCCAGCCTGGACTGCCATGGATTTCATCTCCAACCCCGCCTGCTTGGTCCCCCCGCCTCCAGGCTATGACCCCAGCATGAGTAACAGAAGCGGTGAGAAGTGTTCAGAAGATTAAAGGCCCAAGTCACCGGAGGCTGCAGTTTCGCAAGAATATTTAAACGTTTTCCACTTGGCGGTCATTAATATTCTCCAGCAGAGGATGCACAGAAACACTGTTCAAAAAGGTTCCCTCTTCAGATTTCTGCACCTTGGAAGATAAAGTGAATGCTAGGGTTTTGTTTGAAATTAAATATTCATTAGATTGGGTTAGATCCGTTACCATTCTTGAGAATAAAACTGAATTTTTTCCTTCGTTTTAAAACAACTACAGTCATTTCGCTTAAGATTAAATTTCTGTCCCAAATCAGTCAGGGTATCGCGTGGTATGATTTCTCTAATAGAAAAGTCCCTACTTAGAACTGGATACAGAAAGACTCCAAGTATCTCATAGCAGGTGCATGGGCATTTCGACGTCACAGACACTCTGCAGACAAAAGCACCCACGAACTACAGGGGGTACTTGGGAATCGGATCCTGGGCACTGTGCCGGCCTCTGGGTGAGCTCTTTGGCTCTGTTCATTGACAACTACTCCAGAACATCACTGAAGTTTGTTTCCTAGGCTGTAAAATGGGGACTGCACTGTTCCTTCAGTTGCATAAAGATTTAGATAGGAATTAGAAAATGAGTGACATGGAGTAGGAACATAAAAGTGGTAGTGATAATTCACATTTTCACAGAAATACTGAGGACTGGTCACTAAATGGCTTAAAAGCCTTTTAGATCTGTTTAGATTTTTTTTTTTCTTTCCCCTCATCTTTCAGGCACCATTGCTCACATTTCCCTTGAATTTAAACATCTTTGCTTTGAAGGTTGATTTCAATGAAACCTGTTTTTATTCTAGGCGTTTTTCCTACTGTCATTCTCGGTAAAACAAAAAAACAGTTGCTGTCAAAACAACAAGGGTTTGCTCTCAAGCACAAAATGAAAGCAGATATGTCTGCCTGATTTATTTTGGAATCTGCCTAGCAGTTAAATCGGACACCTTTTAATTTGTCGCTTCTTTAAGATTCATTTACATTGGAAAAGTAAATCACCAGTGCTTGGTGTCAGCTAAACTGGAACCAGTTGGACCAAAAGGTATATTCTTTATCCCTCACACATACACCCTTTTAAAAGTGCCAATTAAAGAAGAAACTATGTACTTAGCCACATACTTAGGTAACATCGAATGGATTTTTATTTTTACTTTAAACCGGAGGAACTTAGAAATCTAACTTATTTCCAAAGATCTACTAAAGTTCTGGGAGAGAAAATCAATGCCCTTTATGCAGAACTATTTATAAGAGTGAATATCCAACTGTTTTTCACAATTAAAATCAACTATGATGAGTAAGCAGACTCAAAAGTCAAACCTCAACTCTACCATTTGCTGGCTGGAGAAGTTAATTGAATCTCTCTGCGTCTTTTTAAATCTCTAATTTGGGGACTGTATCTACCCATGTTGTTTAGAAAAGTAAGTTGAGGCAATGGACAAAAAGCATATAGCACCGACTGGGCATGTTATTAGTTGCTCAAAAAGTGTGAGCCACTGTTATTCAGAAGAGCTTGTGTAACATCATCTAGCAATTTGACCCAGGAGTGAGAATTTCTCACTGTATGAAAGTTGCTTCTACTAATTTCTCCAAATTTATTTTGTTGGAATTTTAGCCCATTCCCTCATTTTCTCAATGTGGCCAAAACATTTGGCCACATTGTTTAATGTTTAATACTTAAACATTTAACATTTAATACTTTCCATATAATGAGGTCACATTGAGGACGTGTGTATGCAATCATTAACATAACCATTCCTAGACAGGGGGGTGTTTTTTTGGCATCTCAATGATCTAATCTGGCTGATTATTGGATAGACAAACTCATTTAGTTTTAAAATGAAATGAAAATCTCACACATACACACATGCATGAATATACATATATACACATATATACTTTTCTCCCTGTTCTTCAATACACATCAAAGTCAAGGTCCAGCTTCAAACTATTTTTTTGGGGGGGTCTTATGTTGTCTCATGTTTTTTGATGTGGAGTGTGTGGGAGAATGTGAAAGAAGATGCATGCTTCCTCCTTCGGGTCCCTTAAAGCAGATGACCTTGCACTGAATTAGGGCAAACTCTTTGAGGGTATAGATTAACCTCGGTGTTCAAACCAACAGTTTAGCAGGTATTTTTTTAGGGGAAGACACAACTCATAGATCTAGTCCCGGGGTCTTTCCCAATTTTGGAAGACCGGTGCTACCTGTAGCCCAAACACCACATCTATACAGGTGTGACTTTTCTGACAACATCCTCTTCATTCTTTGCTGTGACTGCTTCTCCAAGCATAGCAAGTGCCTGAAGTCAATTGAGGATGAGCTGATCTAACTCCTCCATGAAGCTTTCTCTTTCTGGCCCAGTGCCAGGAAGACTGAGGCCTTTGCCCGCTCAGATGGAAGCTTACAGAGAAGCGATTTCATCTTCCAGTCCTTCGTTGGAGTATCCAGTAGACACTTGTGGAATAAAACCAGGCTAAGCTGTTGTTCTCAAACATGTTTATTTGTTAACATTTATACATGGCGTGTTACAGAAATTAATGGAAAATTTCTAAAAATTTCACTGTTGTTGAATGTATTGTACATAAAGTTAAAAATAATGTGTCCATATATGTTAACAAACTGTCATCTGAGGTAAAGTTAAAGTAGGTCTAGAAATGTACTGCAAACAGTCATTTTCTCTTTCTCATCTTTATTAAAAAAATATGTGTCAGAATGCAGAAATTGAAATGAACCAAACCCACAGAGTAAACATTTTTTTTGAAAGAAGGTGTCCGGTACATGACATGATGGGGTTTCAGTAGACACTGGGATGAGTACGGATCATAAGGAAAGTCTTGTGGCACGGGAAGATCGAAGAGCTACGGGTCATGGGGACAGAATGACAGGTGGCGTTTCCCTGGTTTCAAAATTTAAAGTGACAAATTTAGTGCTAGTGAAGGATGAGGAATTAACAGTTGTACACACGGATTTTCTATCGATCTAACTAGAACTGGGCAGACTCCCCATGGCCTTTTGGTATTGGCTCCTCGGCTCTTACTCGGAAATTCCACTGTACTCTTGGGATAGGATATGGTGATTCTGAGCCCACCCAACAGTGCTTGTTAAAACTCAGAATTCTGCCAATGATCACATGGATGGCAGTTGAAAAATCTCAACTTTATTTCCCTCACTTTCATGCATGGGCATCTTTGTTAAGTTCAGAGCCAGTTACACTTTTGATCACATTCAATGAATGATGACAAGTCCACTGGGCTGTCACTTTCTGCTAAGAAATTAACTCCAGACAGTGTACCTGAAGCAGCAACATCGGTCAGCGTTCACTTGGAACATGTCACAAGCAACCCAAAGAATTGGTATAATGGTGTGATGCTGCAAGACAAACTGAAGATAGCCATGGTGAGGGAGAAGAGATAGCACCACTTGTTTAGAATCAGAATCACGGACAACAGAGCAATGGAAGCCCTTTCCCCCAGGGGAACTGCCTATCCTACCCAAACCCCAGAAAACAGAATCGAACCGATTTCAGGACGACTCTCATGGTCATCACACCTTTCCCATTTTCCCCTTCATGTGAAAGGATGACTTAATTATAAAATGGATGCACATTCCTGGAGAAATCACATGGACCAACAGGTGATAGTTACAGAGGGGAGGAAATGGCCCTTCTCACTTTTCTGGTTCTTTGGACCTTCCACGTTAGGATGACTTTGACATATGTTCTGTAAGGACATTTAGTCAGTTGACCTAACTGGAAAAAGAAACGTTCCAGTGACCTGATGGTGTAAAATTTGGTCCTCGAGCAGTAATGATTACCTTGATTTTCGATTTTCTCTTTCTGAACAAGTATACCTTCTTTCCAATCACTTTACTTTCTTTTTGATAGGAAGAACCACAGTACACAGGCCTATTTAAGTCAATCATATCAGTGTCAATTCTACTTTCCCAATTTGAAAACCAAATAATAACAGGTAACCCCAAATCCAGTTAATCACATGGTCCTCTAATGTTTTCTCCTTAGTGTTAAACCACTAAATTCAACATACTGAACTGCATAGGAACATCAGGAAAACACACGTGACCTGTAGAACAATTCTCTGTAGGGCAAAAATATATAGATTCTTTATGAAAAATCATGTGCTAAACATACGAACTGAACACTGCACTTTTTGTCTCATAAGTGTAAAAAAAGGAAGCTTAAACTCCTCTGTTTCACATACAGACAGTCCAGCAATCTCTATGGGGGGTGGATGGGAGTGAAGAGGTGGGAGGGAGTTTCAGAATCTGAAGGACAGGCCTTCAAAATGTGAACGTTTTCTTGGTTTCCGCCAAGGGCGGGCACTCTTGCGGAAAGGCTGCAGTCGACGGTGGGGTCACGGGCTCCCTTCCTGTTCACTAGCTGCCGATTGGCCAAGTGCTCCGGCCAGCCGTCCCTGAACTCCAGCTTCCTCCCACGTGCTCCACAATAACATCTGGGGAGAGAGCCCCATCCATCAGGTCTGTCACATCCTGCACTCAATCTGCTACCTTCTCTACAGTGTAATGGCATTATTAAAAAGCATTTTCATTAACATTTATATTTACAAAAAAAAAATGGCAATTTTTTTTCATTAGAACTCCTTAAAGCCATTTCCCTTAAATATTTAAAGAGTT
The DNA here is from genome assembly GCF_002201575.2 of Neomonachus schauinslandi. NCBI lineage: Eukaryota > Metazoa > Chordata > Mammalia > Carnivora > Phocidae > Neomonachus > Neomonachus schauinslandi. The sequence goes on from NC_058406.1 coordinate 44,920,026, forward strand.
TAATGGTAAGGTTTTTGTTTTTTTTCAAGTTAGAAAATAAAAATCCCATTTGAATTTTCTGATGTACAAAAAGAGATAGAGATGAACCATCGTGATCCCGGAATCAGTTTGTTATTCTGAATATTCATGTCACCATTGTTCCACTAGAAGGTCGGTTTTAAGATCCAAAACTACATTACCAAGATTGTACCAGAATTATTTGGCAAATGACTTTTCTTTGAAAATGGCACGTGGAGAAGACACTTGTCTGCATAGCAACACAGCAGTAAGATTCGGAAAAATAAAAAATATCATTTTATTGTACTTAAGAGTTTAGAGCTTCTGAGGAAATCAGATGCATTTTTCATCTTTCTCATCAATGGGATCCGATGTCCTTTCCTACTCACAGAATGAAGGTCCCAACCCAAAGCTGTCTTTCTTCACCAGGATGCAGAAATAGCTAAGGGGTTGTTTTGGCAACATTCTTGATCATAAGAATAACCAACCACTTATTCGTCTTGTGATTTTCAAGTTAATTCAGTTCATATGAGGCTTTTCTTTTCCAGTTAGATTTCCTCACCCATATCTAAAAAAAGTCAAAAGCAATACAAAAATTTTTACACCCATTAATTTTCAAACATGATAAAGGAAAGGGGGAAAAAATGGCAGACCAGGCCCTGTGGAGTGATGAAAAGACATCGTCATATGTCAAAAGGCATATGGATGAGGATACTGTAGTCACAGAGGACCTCTTGCTTTTGTCTAAAAGAAGTCAGTGCCAACCCTGTTGTCACTCTCTGAGGACTGTCACTCCACATTTGGTGTCTTTACAGCGGTCAACAGGTCGAGAAATAAAAAGAGAATTATGATTTCACGTACTGGGTCATCTTAAACCCACAGTAAGAGAGCTCAGAATATTTGTCAGGTAAGCATTTGCTTGATTTGTGATTTAATGTGGGGTATGATTTTTTTATACTTTTCTGATTTTTTTTTTTTTTTTTTTTTGTGCTGCCATAGTTAGCCATAGTTATCTGCCATTGGTTGCCAAAAACTCTTAGTTCCCTCTTCCAAATGAGTTCCATTGGGCAATCATGAATTTCGTCGTGGGATGAGGTGAGGTGGAAGAATACAAGAGAGCCTGTCGCGATGCTGATTTCCATGACAGTCTTGAAGTACCTGCCATGAGCTCACCTCGATGCTACTTCTTAGGTCTGTTGATCTGTGCATAGAGAGGCTCCAGCTCCTGGGGACAGAGGGACAAAGTGAGACCTGCTCTTTTCCAGATAGGATTTTCTGAGACAGAGACGGAGGGTTTGGGATTAGAACAGAAAGATGACAGTTTATGATGGATGACCTTAGGTAATTTTTGGATTATTTGATCATGACGCATGTCATTTTGGCAACTTCTTTTAATCATCAAAAATAACTACTCACCCAGTTTTGTCCTTGGTTTTCAAACTGAGACTGGTTTCCTAGTTAGGGAAAAAAGCATGGTATAGCAGAGAGAGCTGGACAAACTGTGTGGGCAGGATACTTGGCCTCTCTAAGCCTCAGTTTTCCCAACCGTTAAATGGGAATAATACGGTTTTTCCTACGGGGTTCTTGAGAGAATTAGAGATATTACATATAAAGCATCTGGCATAATGCTTGGCAGTAAGAGGTCTTCAGAAAATGGTAACAATCATCCTGAGTCAAGTGCACATTTCTCCAACATAGTTTTATGAATGTCTACTTGAAACCGCTGAAATTCTATTTCAAATGGCTCTTTGGTTTCCACAAGCAGTGAGAACCGGGCACACTCTGGAGCAAGAGAAACAGCAATTAGGATGTTAGCTCTTAGTTAAGAGCTTCTGGGACTTGTTTCCATTCAATCTCGTGTTTTGGGGCTGGCCCGTCATTTGCCGGTACCCGCGGAACTGGCTGTCCTGAGACATGCCGGGATTTTCACCAGTATAGGATAAGGCAAACCCTCAGTCCAAAGTAGATGGGAAATGATGTTTAGCCCTGTTGAAACTACTTCAGACTTCTTCATGTTGAAATGGCCCAAGGTGTGCTGGCCAAGCAGATCAGATCAGGACTCTGGTCTTAAGCATACATAGGCCCTTCCTTTCAAATTGACCTTTTGCGGTCACTCTTGGATATTTGTGCCAGAATTAAATGGACACGGTGATGTCTTCATTCTGTCATGTTTCCCTACAACCTCTGTGTTGCCACGTGAGTATAGATCCTTTCTATTTGCTGATTTTCTTGAACCATCAGATTGAAGTGAGATTCTGTGAGCCCCGACTATGTGTCTGGCACCATGCTAGCTATCTTCAAGTACATTGTCTTTTTAACTCATCACGGCAGCCTTGGCAAGCAGATACTTTATCTCCTTTGCAAATGGGAAATCACATGCAGACAAGTTAAGTAATTTTTCCACGGTCCTACGGCTCGTAAGTTTGGGACATGAGACCTGAAAGTAAGTCCAGTGCTTTTTCTAGTCTATTACAACAACTGTCGTAAAAAAAGAAAAGACCAGTCCTTCAGTCTGTAGTGTATTATAGAGTGCTTCGGAGTTTACAAAGCACCCTCATGTCTTATTTTATCTGCCTAATGGTCCTGGGAGTGGCTTTTATTCTATCTGTCTCGTTTTGCAGATAACAACTGAAGGTCAGAGAAGTGGTGTGACCTCAAGGTCGTTTGCTGCACTTCATGCATTTAATAAATCATACTGCTTGCTTTTATTATAAAGTGGGAATGGAGTAAGAGAGAATTTTGTCCAGATCCATCATTTTACAGATGAAGAATCTGAAGCCTAGAGAAAGGAGTTTTTGTTTCCCCAGAGTCAAAGGTTACCTAGAAACTATGTCATGGACAGAATCCAAGACTCCTGCCATCCAATCCAAGATGTCTTCTCCTGGACCACATCATGTCTGTATTCTTCCAGGGAAAAGTATCTTCCTACCCTTTGAGGCCCCCTATTCTGTAACAGAACAGAATACCCAGGATACCGATTTCTCTATGCTTTCCACCCGTGGGACTTCATACTACTCTTGGGAATGTAAAGAGTAAGTGTAATCCTTCACCCAAATGCCTGATGACAGAAAATATGGAAGCCCATTATTCCATATCCCACCTCTGGGTTACTGCTTGCCAGGCCCTTCTGCTATTCTGCATATGTTGACCTAGCATAGTAGGTGCTCAGTGAAGGTTGGCTGGATTCACAAATGACTATGATACAGTTTCTACTTTCTTCACTGTTCTGATCACTTCGTCCTAAATACACTCCAGTTTGGCTTTATTCTCTCAAAATCTAATCTAGCAAAACCTATAGCAAGTTATTATGCACCTGATCCACTCCCTGCCAATGCCTTGAAATGTTTCAAATACCTGTTGTAAGGCCAAGGCCAACCATGTAACTTTATTGTGTGTTTGTGCTCTGCGGGTGGGCTGGGTGGAGCCAAGGTAGAGTGGTGAAGTCAAGTACAAGTTTTGGGGAAAAAAAACATGTTCTGCCTGTGCTGGGCTAAAGGTTGTATCTTCATCTTTCCTGGGTAGAACTGCTCAGCCCACTCTTCTTTTTGGCTACCCTAAGAAGTCAGGCTGCCTTGATCTCACCCTACACTTTGCTCTATTCTAATTTTGGAAACCAATTTATTCAACTGAGAATGACACCCAAAAACAGAAGAAGACAGCAGGCTCAGACAGGGTAATTAATGCCACACTGCATTAACTTTCTGCAGCTGAAATAAATATTCACACATCTCCTGCTTGCTGGAATTTAGCTTCAAATACCCATCACAACAGCAGTAAGGACTGCAGTCAACTCTCAATTATCCCCACTAATGAAGGGGAGCAGTGGTGTGGAAAACCCCAAGCAGCAGATAATCCCAAAGTCTGACACCGTGATGCATCATACGTTTTGGCAATAGCTTTACCTTCCTTGTTACAGAATCTTAGACTGTCAGAGCTGCAGGGGAGTAAGAAATCATTTGATCCAGAAATTTCCACCCTGGCTTCTGGCAAGGTCGTGATGGGGTCTTCAGGCTATTTTCAATATTCCAAAGGCCTAAATGGGATCATACATTAACACAGCACCCTGTTGATATTTTTTGTTTTCTTTTGGCAGCTTTGACCACATATCTGCCCTCCTTCAAATCCTTCAAAGGCTCCCCATCACCCACAGGGTAAGGTCAAAGCTCCTTAGCTGAGCACACGAGACCCATTCATCTCATAACCCATTAGAGCTAATAAATGCCCCTTCCAGACCGTGAATCAAAGCTCAACCTTCAGGTCACGTAAATCATGTTTTTTTTTTTTTTTTTTTTTTCTCCAATGTCTTTATGCCTCTGCCAGAATGATCTTTCTGAAATGTATTTGGTCATGCCATTCTCCTGCTCGAAAACAACCCTCCTGACTCCTTATTACGTCAAGGAAAATGCAAACCCATCAGGATGGCACATGAGGCCCTTCCAACATGGTTCCACTTTCTTGCCCAGCCTCATCGACTTCCATTCTCTCTCCTATGCCCCACCTTGGAGTCACCTGACACGACAGGATTTTCCTAGCTCTAAGACTGTTCAGGCAGTTCCTTGTGCTTTTGGGGCCTCTCTTTGTCCTGCAACGGGAGTTCATACTCTCAGACCCAGCTCCTATATAAAGGCTTCTTGGACTCTGCAGGTAATGTGGGCCACTCTGTTCTCACTCAGAATTGGGACATGGTGGAACTCACTCCGTGGAACATACTAGAAGATCACATGATGAAGTGCAAACCGAGGTCTATACAGAGCACTGAAGGAGTCTAGGACTGGAGGACTCTGCACAGGTTAGTTAACTCCTCTGAGTTCCAGATTCTTCCCTAGTAAAATGAGGCTATCCTCTCTATGAGAGGTGTGGTGAGGATTGAAGGAGAAAATATATATTGATTGTCTAGCACAGGGCCTGACACATAGGAGATGCTCCAAAAAGATGAGGTCCCTTCTGTCTGGGTATGTGATTTCATCCTTCCTTTGCAGAAGGTGGTTTCAGGCCTGACGATCACTTGCAGGTGGCTTCTCCTTCACAGCACCTAGGAGCACCTGCAACTGGGCTCTGTTAGGAAGTGTAATAATGGTTCTGGGGAAGCCCAGGGAAATGGTGCAGAAAGAATGTGGAGTTAATCTAAATAAACTGGTTGCACAGCTCCGTGGATAAGAGATTTCCATATGTTTGCAGACTATTTCCAGTATGAATTATGTGCTCACGTACAGGAGCCACGTAGAATCACAGAATTAGGGTAATAAGAGCTTATATTTACAGAAACATTGACAGTCTATCAGGACGTTCTATCTCATATACATCATCTCATTTGGGTGTCACACTGAGGCTCTACCCTGGGTATTCCTATCTCTACTGAGAGCGAAGAAGCAAGCCTCCTCCAAGCTTGGTGACTCACCCAAGGTCACTCAGCCAGCACAGCGCAGAGCTGGGATATAACCAGGTTTATTTTATTTGTTTTTTGGCTTTTTTTTAAACTGCAGTATAACATATATGGCATAGCATTTGCCATTTTAATCATTTTTAGGTATCCAATTCAGTGGCATTAATTACGCTTGCAATGTTGGGCAACACTTTCATCACCCCAAACAGACTACTCATTAAGCAGTAACTCCCCATTCCCCTACAATCTATGTTCCACTTCTATGAATTCATCTATTCTCGTTTTAAAATCAGTTTCATTGAGGTATAATTTGCATACACTGCAATGTTCTCACTTTTAAGTGTGCAGTTTGATGAGTTTTGACAAACATACACACCCGTGTGGCCTTCCTCACCACAATCAAGCTATAGAACTTCCCAAACCTTCAACTGTGTCTTTTTCAGTCAACCCCCTACTCCAGTGCCAGCAACCACTGGTCTGCTTTTGACCACTGTAGATTAGATTTGTGTTTTTCTAGAGTTCATGGAAACGTGTCCAGGGGTCTGTAAGCCCAGTGTCCTCTCCACTACCTAATGTGCTCCCTCTTGGAGAATGTCACAGCAAGAAGGGCCCTCGGCCTGACCCTTCTTTCCTGCAGGAAGAAAGTGAGGCCCCAGACTTGAGGGCTGTTTCTCCTGAAGGTGCACTGGAAACAGGGGACAGCAGCCCAGGCTGTGGCCTCCCACTTCTGGGCCTGCTTCCTCACTCTCCCCGCTCCCAGGTGGCCCCACGTTTCTGGCTCGACGAGCAGAGGCAAACAGTTTCCTATCCTGCCTTATAATAAGCCCCCCTTTTAAAGCCAATTATGCTTAGTCCTCTGCACCCCTTTCAATTTTGGGGAAATCTGGGCCACCTCTACCAAACATATGTCCCTTGAAAAAATGTTTAGTGGAGAGAAGTCTCAGCATGCTGAGAAAGGTGGTCTCCAGTGCGAGGGCCAAGTGCCCCATGCAATCTGCTTGCTGACCGAGCCCGTCTATGACTAGGGGTTGAGAGCAACACCTAGCCAAGCCAGGCGTCAGACCGGAGCCACGGGTGAGCCAAAGCTTGAGTCCCTTAGCACCACCCAGCCCAGGCCACCATGAGCCCCAATGCTGGGGCCCGGTTCCGTGGGGTTTTACATGTCCTGTCTTCGTAGGTGAAAAAGCTGCTGGTACAGCCAGAGAGTAGACATGAGGCTGAAATAAGTAACTTAAAGTTCTACCTGAAGATGTAAAGAGAGTCATCAAAAACTCAGGGGTCTCAGAGCCAGAAAGAGCCCAGCAATCCTCACTTCCTGCATGACCTCAGGCAAGCATTTTACCTGGGCCTCAGTTTCTTAATCCGTAAAATGGGCCTTGTAACATCTACTTCAAGGGATTGTAACAAGTAATAAATGAGCTCAATGACATGAAAGATTTTAGCAAGTGCTGGGAGTCCTTGAATAAAAAGGAAAAAAAAAAAAAAACCTCACAAAGCTTTCTGATCACTTTCAGCCTGAATGTCGGCCTTTCTGGGTAGAAATCTTTCACACACAGGTTGAATTTAAGACAAATACCTTAGAGACTGACACGGCTGCCAAATACACATGCTTCCTGAGGTCTCAGGGTGCTGAAATCCATTTGGTGAATGCAGAAAAGCAGAATCTGAGTCCCTGGGGAGGTGGGGGGATCCTGCATATGTTCTGATAAATTCTGCATTTCTCCAACAATGGTGGACGCCAATTATCTGCTTTGAACATGTACATCATCTTTCTTGACCCTGTCACATAGCAGATGAAGACAAGGAAGTTGCTGACACCAACTCTCTGCCATAAGCAGAGGGTCCTGTCCAGAGTAAACCCCTGGTCATCAGGAGTGGGCTCTGGGTCTCAGGCCAATAATGTCCAGGAACCCTAATCAAGTCAGCATATTTAAAGGTCTTCTGTCCCATCCTTTGTTGGAATAAGGACAAGTTGGGGGAGGGGTGCTGTGAGAAGATCCTGTCTGCAGACTGGGTCTTCCAGGCTCTGACCAGGTGACCCAGGCAGGTTAGGAGGTCCGAGAATGTCAGTGGGGAGTGCATATAGGAATTGTTTTACAGAAGAGAAGAACCAGAGGTCGGAAATGAAGCCATCTGCCTCAAGTCATACAGCTGTTAAGTTGAAGAGAAGCTGCTTAAACCCATGTATTCTGGTCTGGGTGAGAACTCTTGAGTTATTTAATCTGGGTATAGATTCAAACCCTAGCCCCATTACGAGTGAATCTTATTTCAGCAAGCCATTAACTTCTCCACCTTACCTGCCCTATCTGTGAAATGGGAATGATCAAAATACTTAAGTGGGTTCCCCGGAGGATTGAATTAGGTGATGTTTATGAAAGTGTTATAAACATGCTTGTAATTTTAAAATATATTTTATTAGTAGTAGTAAATGAAAGGCATGGTGATTGTCTTCTGCAGAGTGATTCTAGAAATAGTGAGTGGGATCTAAATCAGAGGTCAGCAAGCCATAACCCATTGGCTAATTTTAGTGGTTCTCTGTTTTAATTTTTTTATATTCTTTTTTTTTTTTAATTTCAATTCATTTAGCCAATATGTGGTACATCATTAGTTTTCAGTGTAGTGTTCAATTACTCATTAGTTGCATATAACGCCCGGTGCTCTCACATCACGTGCCCTCCTTAATGCCCAACACCCAGTTAATGAAGTATTTTAAATAAAGTATTATTGGAACTCAGCCACATCCATTCCTTCATGCACTGTCTTTTGCTGCTTTCCTTCTCTAACAGTAGAGTAGTTGCAACAGAGACCTGGCCCACAAAGCATAGATAGTTACAAAGAGTTTGCTGACCTCTGGTCTAGATGATCAGCATATTCTGCTTGTGCCCACTCCTCTAGACCTAAAACCATATTGAGATCTTGCTGTGCCCAGCCTGGTTTTCTCCTTTGACCTCCAGATAAAATCCAGCAGCCTTCTGGCATCTCTACTTGGGTGTCTCATGGGCATCTCAAGTACAACTCAAGTTCAAAGTAAACCCGCCCTCTCTCTGCTCAAGCATGCCGTCCTGTGTTCTTTAGCACAGTGACTGGGCACCCCCTAGATTCCCAAATCAGGGATGTGGGGCTCATCCTAGGTTATGACCTCATCCTCACTTCCCATTTCCCTTCAGGCTTAACCTTCTCCTGACTTCATCTTTTAAATATTTCTGGGCACCAAGCCCACCTCTCCATCCTGGCTGACCTGGCCCTTAGCTGGGCCCCTCCCATCTCCTGACCACACGACTCCCAACACCTTGGGTTGGACTTGCCTCTGAGCGCTATGTCCAAGAGACAGATTATTTTGTTTTGTTTTGTTTTTTTTTTTTGGTGTGGTTCCCTGGTTTAAGGCTCTGCTGCTTCATTCTATTTAAAACCGGAATAGTAACATAACATAATAATAAAAAAAAGTAACAATAATTCCAAATACATGTATTCTGCTTTCAAAGCTTACAAAACACTTTCATATTCATGATTTCTGATTTCTGGAACAGCCTGGGAAGGGAGCTGTTATAATTAATTATCCATATGTATCCATGTGAGGGACCAGGGTATCAAGGGGTTACGTGCTTGCCTAAGGTCACCTGCTTTAAAACCATAATCCAGACCTAAGTCTGGACTCCGTGCATTTTTCTTTCTTTTTAAGAAGATTTTGTTTTTGTTTTTGTAGATTCTTCCTCCTAAAGCTGAAGTTCAGCTTTCTTTTCCTTCAAACACTAGAAATCCATCAGGTAATATTTTATGTGTCTTGGGTTCCCACTATGACGATCGGTATTAAAAACATGACAGCGACTTATTATTTATGGCAATATCTATCGTTACTAAGGGAGACAGACCAAACAATTCCCCATTGTTATAGATGCTACTTTGACTTGACAGCTGGGCAAGTCTGATAGGCAGTTTATTTACTTAGCCATTTAACCAAATAAATGTTTTCATTTTTCTTTCATCTCTTCAAAAGCTAACATTTCGCCCTTAAAATTGCTCCAGCAACACATCAATGAAGTATAAATTACCTGCCATTCCCACACCAGCCATTACAATATTATTTTGGTTCTTTTTTTTCTGGCCCCGTTGACCCAGTCTTTCAAAGACACGTGATTTTCCCAGATGGGAGGGGAGGGGGAGAAAATGAAATAATTCCCTTTATTACTAAGACAGAAATGCTGTTTGAGATTGGTCCTGAAGCTTCCACCTGTGAGGACTGGGTCCATTTGTTCCCTCTTATTATGGTGCGAGATGGCTTTCACTTATCAACAGATGTCCCCCTACCTACTAAGAATTGTGCGGGTATTTCTAATGAAAAGCAGCTGGAGATAAAATGCAAGAGTGATAAGAAGGACAAGACTCCTGCTTTCCAACTGTATGAAGACAGAGGGGAAAGGAGAGCCATGGATGTGGCTTTCCCTGCATGGTATCCCTTCTTCAAATGTCTGGAAAGGCACGAAGAAATTGCAGTCAGTAGATTTCTAGTTGGGTGATTGAGTTAATGTGACAGAGGCGGAAGGGTCAAATGTGGCTTGGGTTGCTAGTGATGGAAGGGCCCAGGAAGGCTCACTTGGACTTCCCTGGCATCAGCCTGTTGGCATGGGATTCTTGACAGGCAATTGTGATGCTGCCAAGCTTAGTGTTCAAAGGGAGAAAACTGTTTCATTGAAGATTACAGTCCAGGCCTTTCGGTGGGGGGAGCTATTGATTATGACCTATAAATCAATATAAGACTGCTCATTTTTTGGAACGGAGAGGTGGCCTGTGAGACCCTCACGGGGGTCATTCTGATTATGGGACTGGGCAAGCCAGAGAGCTAAGATACTAAATTTTTCTTTTCCTACTTTTTTTTCCTCCAGAACTGTTTTGAGGCATATTGAAAATTAATTATCTGAAGATAGGAGGTACATAGCAAAACCTCCCAGCCAATGGCCTGGGTCCTTATGGTATAACTTATTCATTATCAAGGCAAGATGTATAAAATCTAAGGTACTGGGGAACATTTATTGAGCACGTATGACGATGGTCATGCTGGTGGTGATGACAGCTACCATCTACTGGGTGCTTTCTATGTGTCAGATGCTGTGCTAACCTCATTTCGTCCAAACAACATCCCTTTGAGGAGGACACTGTTTTTATCCTTATTTTCAAAAATAAGATAGCAAGTTATTATGAAATCTCATTAGGGTCACAATTCTAAACTCGGTTTTGCTCCAGAGCCCAGATTTTTAAGCTGAGTGCTGAGTGTCTGTCTCCATGCTAGAGACTGAACTACTATCTCTGCTAACCTAGCAGATAATAGAAGCCTCTTCTAGCAGATGAAGAAACCAAGACTCAAAAGAAAGTATGGTTCTTGCAAGATTTCCTGCTATTAAGTAGCTGAGCTAGAATCTGAATTCAAGTTCCAAATCCTGAGCTCTTCCAACTGTCCCATGTTCCGTCCATTTACAACTCAGCCATGGCTTGGGGTTCTGGATGGAGCATCAAACATGTTAGAGGCTGAGGCCCCAAGAAACAGTTCAGCTTGTTTGTCTCAAGCTGAACAGGCTCATAAAGATGAGGGTTTGATACATTGATCTGCAAATGGTGTAAGTCATCTTTGTTTTCTAGAAGAACTTCAATTTTAGGATGATGTTAGCTGTTGTACCGATGAATGGCTCTTGTCACCTCTAGTTCATTCATCAAATTTTTCAAGACAAGGTTGAGCACATGAAATAAAACATACACAAGGGGTAGAAAACCTCTTGGGGAATCTTTCCAAGGCATCCACCCATAATCCCCAGTTCTTCTCCTTTCTGGAACATTGACTTTGCCTTTAATTCACCAGCTTCCCAAATAGCTTTGCAGGACTGAATTTTTAGAGGGGTATTACATGACTTTGCGTGGCATGATGTGTTATTATATGCTATTGTACGAATAGAAAATGTGGCAAAATATACAGTATGTTAAGTTCTTTAATCATAAAATCTATTAACAAAATACACTTTCCAAACACTGTATTAGTTTTCAATAACGTCAAAATAACTTCCATGTGAACTGAGAATGATTTTGAGGCAGCCTCAGAATCCATTCATGAACGGTGAAAGCTATTTACCATTTTAATGGCTCTGACCATGCTGTTCAGGACTAAAGGAGGAGCTCTGTGGGTACAGCCTTGGAGTCCTACACATTTATGGAAAACTAGGAAAGTATCTGAAAATTGGACACATTTGTCAAGGAGTGACCTCAGAAATCATGTCTAGGGAACGAGGTGTACTTCTGTCTCCTGCGAAGGTTTGCTTCATCAGCTCCTCTTTCTTCCGATCAAATCAGAGGTATTGAAATTCAAGGGCCAGAAGCCACTTCCAGTAAATGTAAGTACACTTCTTTCAAAGTAGCTGCTGATGGAATCTGAAGTGGTTCAGTGGTGAGCCATATGCCGTAGCACAAGTGCAAACAGCAGAGCCTCCAGCGAATGCTACATGTCTTTGAGCTTTTAGTTTCACTCTTACATTATATCAGCCCTCCTGGCCACACAAAATGGGCTAGTGTGATTGTACATCTCTAGCCATCTAATTTCAAGCACTGCTTGGTTTGCCTCTTAGCCTGGCTTCTCAGGATGTTTGGCTGGTGCCCTCTTTAGATCTGTGGAGTGTAGGCAAATGCAGTGGTGCTTTGCTTAAAAGATGAAAGCATCTGGATCACACCACACTGAGAAATGAATCAGTGTGGGCAGAATGTGTCCATCGTGGAATGTTGATGTTTCGTGAAACTGAATCCACATTGACTGACAGGGACCATGCCTCATTCTATTACAGAACGTATCATTAATGAAAGAATATGACCATTCCCCACTCCTCACCCCTACCTCTACCTAGCAGTGTGTGTCAAAGGTCATGCATCCATGAGGAGACACAAGATGGCAAACAGCAGGCAAGGAGAGATGGTGCGAACATTGGGGATGTGACTTCAGAAATGGAAGGACAAACCAAGGGGAACGCAGAGAGCTTAAGGATGAAGTAGATAAAAAGAGCAGATACCTACCCAGACCTGTGCTATCTAGCTACCAGCCTGCGGACTTATGTTATCACCACTGGGCTCCCCACTGGGCTCCCCAAATGGATCACTGTTGGATGAGGCCTGTGATCCATCAGGCTAGAACACAAGAAGATAACACTTTTTTTTTTTTTTGTCTTTTCAACAATGGAAAGCAAAAGACAGCTGGGCTTATTTTCATGCATACATATAATCAGTTATTTTAAAGGAGGCAGGGACCGCAGTTGGAGGGCACCACACCCACCAACGCGGGAACATGCGGGAACGACTTCACGAAAGGACATTTTTCAGCTGCTCATTCGAACATCGAAGAAAGCCCCCCTAGGAGCCCCGCTTAGAACTTGAGACTCTGAGCCAGCATTCTTTCCTATGCGGGTTTCCTTGCCCACTGTCCATTTCAGATACAGCGGTTTTAATTTTAAGGAAAAGCAAACCCAGAAAGAACAGATGGTCACTTACAGCTTCTTGCTCTTCACTTTTGCTGGGACTTTCAAAGCCCTCTTCGAAGATGTCATCTGTGGTGGGATCGCTGGCGTGGGACGCAGATGATTTGGATGGAGAGCTCTGTCGAGGGGCTGGGGTTGGAGCTACACAGAAATGAGGCACACGGAGGGAACAGAGTTAAGTGGCTGCAACCATGTACCTCCCCCTCCAAGACCTCGGGGATCTGGTTATAATCTAGTTAAGTCCAGCACTCTGCTTTCTACCCTGAACACCTCATCTGTACATATTTATCTTGTCCTGTCCCACACTTGACAGGTAGGAGTGGGTGCCCATGGATGGGGCTAGCGTTGGTTCTCCAAGATTGGCCCTTGGATTGGCAGCATGAGCAGATCCGGGAACTCGTCACAGATGCCGTCTTGGACCCCTGTCCCAGACCTACAGGCTCAGAAACTCTGTTTCTACACGCTGAAGGTGAGAATCACTGAACCAGTTTTTCTTTCTTCTCTCTTAACATCATACATGTACTTCAGTAAGAATAAATAGATCAGAGGACAGCGATATGCATTTATTGAGAGCCTTCTGCATGTTGGGTACTGTCAGAAACTTTATGGACGGTATCTCTAACCCGCATAAAGCCTCTTTGAGGTAGGGGTGATCCCAGTTTCACGGCTAAGGGAAGTGAGGTCGCTAAATTGCTCAAGGCCCCATAGATGGTGGCTGGTGGAAGCAGGCTTTGTATCCTTACACATGGTAGGTGTGTGTAGAACACGTGTTGAATGACGAGTGCCTCTGTGATGTGGGAAAACGGGAGGTTGCTGCTGACAACTTTATCCCTCACTCCATAAAGACATGCATCTTCTGTCCTGGACTTCCCACATGTTCTTCCTCCCATTTGTTCCAGAGGTTAGAACAAATATGCCATTTGAAGCTATTTTTCTTTAAATAATTTCTAATTTGGCATTAAAACGCCAGTCACTGGCTCAGCCCCAAGTGAGGAGGTGTTGTAGCTTGATTTAGTAGCTAAATTTTAAATGCCACTGCCCACCCCCCATCACTGCCCAGAAATTCCAAAATCTGGCTGCTTTTCAGACAGCAAATGATTATCAAACTTAGTGAGTACCTTTTGCCTTGATGGATTTATAGTTGAGTACCTTTTGCCTTGATGGATTTATATTTGAGTACCTTTTACCTTGATGGATTTATATTTAGAAGAACGATGCTATCTGCTGTGTGCCCAGTGAGCTGGGCACGGTGCTCGGCATTTTGTACTCACTGCGTTCTCTAACGCAAATATGGCGAAGCAGTGTTGGACCTATTGTTCTTTCCTGATGAAGAAACTGCCCTCCGAGAGGTGAAGGGATTTTCTCGGGGTCAAGAGAGCCATGGAACAGGAGTGCTGGGATTTAACACAGCTCTGTCTACACTGTCTGCCCAGCTGTGAGCTTTTGGTCCAACTGATCCTCTACTCAAAACATTCTGAAGGTGATGCTCATGGATAAAAGGATATAAAGACTGGTTTCACTCACTTTCTTTACAATAAAACATTAATTTTTTTTAATTGAAAAGGAAGTCTGTTTTGTTTTATGACATGATTATGGAACCGACTCGCTCTAGTGGGTTTAAGTGAGATAAGCAACACGAGAACACCCCGATGCTCGACAGCTGTTGAATAAGTGTTAGTGTAACTGGATTCCAAATTGGGTTTGAAGTGGCTTATTGCTTATGGAAGGCTGAGAACCCAGCCTGAGCTGCCAGCTGGAGAGAGGTGTACTGGTCCTACTTATCAGATGAAATCAATCGGAAGCCTAATTAGGAGTTCACTTATGCAAGTGTTTTAGCCTTTAGAAGGTTTTTCTAGAATACCTGTATAATCTAAAAGAGTGGTTCTAAATTTGGGGCAACCGAAATCCTGGGGGCCATTGGGCAAAATCTCGGGTCATTTTTAACTGTCAGGACTAGGGGGACAGGATGTGTGCTTCTGGCATCTAGTGGGTGGAGGCAGGGAGGCTGCTCAACATCCTCCAAGCACAGGGCACGCCCCACCACAAAGCATTACCTGACCCCAAATACCAGTAAAGCCCACGTTGCAAAACCTTGCTCTGAAACACAACAGTGACTGAGTGGCCTTTGTTCTGTTCATTTCAACCTCTACGACTTCTCCCAAATGTCTCCCATGCGCTAGACGCCATGCTAGCCCTAGGAGAAGTGTACAAATGACTAGGACACATTTCCTGCCCTCAAAGAACTGAAACTTCCCTTTTATTTGTAGCTGGCACGCAAGCCCATTGCAAGAGAGACACTTGCTTTCAAAAGATGTTTGCTTATTTATGCGTGGCTCTCATTCTCTCAGCATTTTGTTTTTTATTCATTATTCTTCACTGAAACCCTGTGACTTAGAGCTATTAGAGATGCCTCCACTATGGAGATCATATGGCCTGAGTGGGAATAGGTTGTTTATACACACAGAAGGCATTCCTTTTCAGAACTGCCTTCCGAACCTGGCTGAAATGACACTACCTAATTGTGCTAACATTAGATTTTTTGACAGTTCTCACTATTGGCCAAGCAGTGATCCCTATCATCTGTGACAGTAATGAAAACGCCAAACTCATTGTTCCCTGAGACTTTTCTCTTTCTTATCAACTGTCAAGGCACGAGCTGAATTACCGGACACCTTTCCGAGCATATGCGTGCTCAAGTGTATCTGGATTCTGGTTGGCTGCGTGGTTATGGCTTTCTGGATGCTTGCAGCGGAAAAGTGAGCTGGGACAGAATCACTGAATGCCTCAACTAGAAGAAGGCACACTGCTCATCCAAGCCACTGAGGCCTTTTACCCATCAACCAGCTGAGGTTAAGAAATGTCACATGTTTGCCCAAAGACAATCCTGGTCCAGGGATTCTGCTCAGAACCACTCCATATGCAATCATAATGGTGACAATACTTTAAACTCGGTGAGGTATACAGTGTTTCAGTACATGTACCACTGAATCCTTTTAATATCCCTTAGCCTAAGATAGATGAGGAAATTGAGGCTCACAGAAATGACTTGCCCATAGGCACAAAACTAGGAAGTGATAAATCTGCTCTCCGGGTTCCCAGTCTAGAGCTTTCTGCTTCACTACTATTTTTTGTCTTTGACTACCCAAAGCCTTGAGCCAAACTCTGGCTTCAACTATACCAGTTGGATGAGACTTTGTGGCTGCTCCTTTTCTCGCCTAATTTTTCTCTTCATCGTAGTTTTCTACTCTAATTTTTTTGCCCTCGTTCCCCAGCTTCTAAAATTCATATTCACCATTCATTTCCATTTCAATAAGCCGCACAATTCAATCATCTGTGTGTCATAAAGGAGGGATACTGAATGAATGGAGAGATGAGCAAATCAACAAAAACATAAGCAGCAGAGTGACTGGTAGAAAAATAACAGGTCTGTATTTGATTCTACCACTCTCCTTGTCCTTGAACCTCACTTTCGTTATTGGCCCAACAGGTCTAACGAAACCTGTAATAAGCATTGTTATGAGTATAAAGGTAATAAAAACAATGTGTATGAAGTAGATACACGTAATTGGTAACTATTATTATTAGTAGTAGTAACATAAAGAGGCCTGTTGAATGTGAACTGAGATGAGGTCTCGGACTCCAGAAACAAAGCATCACTCTCAGTGGATTTACGTCTCCGCAGAAGGGCACTCACGTGAGTTGGTTGATGGCGTGGTAGAAGTCACAGGGGTCAAATTCAACTGGGAGATGTCAAAGTCATCACAGTCGTCTGTGTCCTGTGCCACCCCGACTTTGTTGAAGTAACTGGAGAAGGCCTCTGAGGTACAGGTGAGGGAGGGTTGGTCGGGTTTGCGGGAGGGCACGGGCGGAGGCTGGGCCATCTGGAAATCCTTAAACATTTCTTTCCCCATTTTCTGTCTGGGCGTCGCGGTCTGTGGACTTGCCCTGGTGGAGTCACCCGTGGTTGGGACGGCTGCAAGGGGGGTGAGGGGACCTTGGAACATGGCGGCTGGCAAAGGCATAACAGTTTGTGTGGGCATGAAGGCGGCTGGCGGGAACTGCCCGGCCACAGCTGGCCAGGGCTGCTGAGTGGCAGGGAAGAGACCCGGCTGGCCCCAGGCGATGGGCTGAGCCCCCGGCATCACCTGAGCGACTGGTGGCTGAGCACCCATGGCGATCTGCTGTTGGACGAGGGGCTGCTGGCCCCAGAAGGATGGGAGGACGGCGCCCATTGCAACATAACCTGGAAGGGTGAAAAAGAAGAGTCAGGCACCTGGGAAAGAAGAACTCAGGGATTCGAGGGATCGGCAGAAAGATACGGTATCAGGCTCTGTGCCACAGACCGGGGACAAGGATGAGTAAGACAAAAGTCCCTGCTCTCTTGGAGCATTGCTTCTAGAGCAATGGGCAGGGGAAACCTCTCGAAGGAGGTGATTCGTAAGGGGAAACTAGAATGTGGTGAGCGAGCAAGCCAGGCAGAAATCTGGGAGATAATGGTGATGCTGCTATAATCACTCAAGGTTTCTGACCCCACACAGCCTCAGGTGCTGGTGTGTCTCAGTGGAAAAGGCAGAGGACTAGAAATCGGGCCCATGTGGGTTTGAGTCCTGCCTCCCCTTCTCACCAGACCGACCGCTTAAGCTCTCTAAAAGTCAGGCTCTTTGTTGGAAGCCGGGTTGTAAGATCGTCCTTTTCAGCATCGAAGCCAGGTGCCAAGGGTAGAAGAGTTGGGAGTGTCGGGGTTTTGAGGCTTAGGTTAACATTCAGACTGCCCCTTCTCACCTCTGGAATTGATGGAGAGCTCCACAAGCTCTCTCGTCCTCTATCTCCTTATCTGTAAAATGGGCACAGAATACCGTCTGCCTCACGGGCTCGGTTTAAAGACAGAGAGGACCTATTTGAGGTAGAGTACTGCACCTGACACAGAGTGAGCATTCAGTAAATGCTAGCACTTAGTGGGATTTGAATCAGATAGAGCCCAGAAAGTACGTAATACCTTGCTTGGTCCATAGCAGCCAGGCAATAAATGGTAGCTCCAGGGATTATCATACATTATTAACATATAACTGTTACGACACCAATTTTAGGTGACTGTCTACTTACTCAGGAGCCCCTCATAGAGTGGCAAAGGTTGGGTACCGCACAACTCCAGGGGTCTACTCACATACATTACCATGTTAATTGTTGGCTGTGCTAATTCCTTTCAGATGAGATATAATCGTTTTAAGAAGAGCATAAGTAACACTTCTCACAGTAGCAAGACTAACACAGATAACTTTTTCCACTTATTAAATGCCTACACTGTTCTAGGTTCAGCATTTGGTGCTTTACATCCTCACAAAATCCCTACAGAGTGGGTATTACCATCCCCACGCCAGGGATAAGGATATTGGTGCTCAGAGAGGGGAAGGCTGTGCTTGGGGTCACGCAGCCAGCATGAAGGGGGATCAGGATCTGAACTGAGGTCACCCGTCACCAGAGCTAGTGTTCTTCCCTCTGCATCACACTGCCCCACCCAGATGGCCAAGACCAATTTCTGACCTTTGCAAAGTGCACCTGGCTTGGTCACCCGCCTGGGGTTGCAGCAAACTGTGGGTGGGCCCAGAGAAACTCCCAGGTCCTTCCAGTGATCCCTGCCCTTCCCTGAGGGCCACGTAACCACGTGCGTGTGCAGCTGAGCCTGGGAGACAGATGCCCAGGCCGGGCAGAGGAGAGGAGGGAGAAGCTGGGTTGGCCTGACCTCTCAAAACCAGCCTTTTCATGGCTGTCAGAAGGAGTTTGCAGGTGTACAGCAGTGAGGCTAGGAAAAGAAGAGTGGGTGCAGGGTAGCCTAGCAACTTCCAAAGGGAAGATGGGCAGGCACTGTGGCACTGATCATGTGTGTCCTGGGTGCTGTCAGGGACTCTGGGAAGCCCAGAGAAACTGTGTGCGGTTTCACCCACTGCCTCCCTCATGCTCCAGCCTCAGATCCCCTGCCCTACAACTGATGGCTAAGGAATGGGGACAACATTCCACATCCGGCCATTTCCTTGCGAGGTGAGAGGAGGTTCCAGACAGGGCACACGGGCTTCTAGCAGATGAATCCAGCAGGATGCTGGACATGCTCTTATGGAGCGTTGACAAGCCAAACAGACCTTATGTGATCACTTAGCCCTGGGCCCTGAAGAAAGAGGGGTGACGAGGTGTTGGTGCGGACATTTCAGACCGGAGAGCTGCTTGCATTGCCTCTCACCTCACCTGTCACATCATAAGGCAGTGACTTGAGCCTACCAACAGACTAAGAATTCCACAACTGTTTTTCTCTTTTTCTGATTAGCTTTGATGGGGCCCGACGGTTCTCAATGGGAGTGCTATCGCCCCCTGGGGGGGATGATGTGGACATTTGCAGAGTGTATTTTGGCTGTCAGGATAACTTGTTAGAGGGAGACACTACCCGCACTTAAGAGGTGGAGAGCTTGGGTACCTGATATCCTACAATGGGTGAGACCAACGTGCACAACAAACAATTCCCCCACGTTCTGTCTACGATTGTTTGAGTATGGGCTGGACTTTGAATTACCTAGAAATTCAAAGTTTCTTTGCATAGTATTAGTGCACTTAGTTTTCCAGGATTGTAACAACTGTGTACATTGAGGGCCGTCTGTATTTCGTTTTGTTTGGAACACGGTCAAGATTTGCTCACCATTTGGGGAAGCTGTGGTTCCTGACAGAAACCCTTCCCATGGGGTTCAGGCCAACACAGCGTTCCGGGTCCGTCTATACCTGCAGTGACTCTGTTGATAGGTCTACACACCTGACCACTTAGTAGGACCTCTAGTGTGGATGAGCCTGGGTATTTTCCTTATTGAAATAGATAGCTTTTTATTAAAAATGAGCTTTTAAAAATTTCCTCCTTATATTCAAATGATGGCATTATATTGATTTTTAAAAAACCGTGTGGCTAAGTTATATTATCTGTGAATTTCATTTCAAGAATTTAAAGGAGACATCACAAATATCTGTCCTAAAAAGGGGGCACTGGGTCTGATGTGGTGGAGACATGGATCTTTCAATGCCCATTTTGGTGAAGGGATGGAAGGTTTCAGCCTCCAGCCAGGTGGTCTCTCATTCTGCTTCCACCGGAGGACTGCTCTAAAATGCAAATATAGTGTCTCATTGTCTGGAGTAAAAGGTTCAGATACCTTAGCTTGGCTTAGGAGCCTTCAGGGATCAAGCCCCTTCCCAGCTCTTCAGCCCATTTTCACTGGTACCTTTGCCTGCAGCAGCTGCAAATATAAACCGCCCTCCCTCCCCCCCCTCCCCGCTCTCTCCATCTCTGCTGGTGCTTTGGCCTGGGAAGCCACCCCTACCTCACGTGGCTACTCCTTACGGACTCTCTGAGAATCCGCTCAGCGTCACTGCTGCTGGGTGCCTTCCCTGCCCTCTGGACTCCACTGGTTCTCCTTCTCTGGGCTTCTGCAGACCCCAGTGTTCATCTCTCTGATGGCACTTGTCTCACTGTGTTGTAACTGCCCAGTCGTCCTGTCTTCCCTCCTTAGACAAGAAACCACCTGCTAGCAGAAACCCTCTATCTTCTCTTTCCCTGTCCTCTGTGTCTAGCGCCGTTTGGAGCACACCTCAGCTGCTCCATAAATGCCTGAGACTGGAGGCAGTCTCTGTAAATGTGAATGAGTCATAGTGGAGTCAATGCCTTCGCTGCATTTTGCCAAGTGTACAATTCAACTCCAAGACTGGTGAGTGCTGGGATGTCTAATGATTCTACTGTTGGTGGCAGGTTTTTCTTTCCCCGTCTTTTTTTTTTTCCCCACAAGGAACCAACAGATGGGCTGTGCACACTTTTCTGGAGAGAGCTATTAGCGTGTTTCCTTGGCTTCATGCCATCTGCTTCAGACCCAAGGACAATATTCAAAAGAACAAAAAACAGCACAGGGTAATTGGGTATCATGTTTGGGGACTCGCAAGTCTCATTCACTTTTCCGGGGGGGGGGGTCTCTGCAGCCTGGGCTCTCCCCAGACCTGTGAGCTCAGGTTGTCTGGCCCCATGACATCGGGCATGCCCAAGGGGACCCCTTGGTGGCAGGCTGCGGCAGCCATGGACAGGGCAAGCCACTCGGTGGCTGCCACAGCAGCCACTTAGCAGCTTAGTAACATTTAGTCATTAACGTTCAGCAGCGGAGGGAGGAGGTGCCACGGAGCATCTGTTTATGCCACGGAGTTCAGATCAATCATAAATCTTGCCGTGAAGTGAGGGGAACACCTGCATTACTGCCTTGCAGTTAGATTTTTAAGGACGGCTGAAAATTGCAATTCATAACCAGATGCTTGCACCTGGGGATACCTCATTATCTGAATTAAAAGAGCAGACTAAAATGTGAGAAAAACACTGAAATCTAAGGGACTCCCCCAATATGTATGCAGAACTTGGATGGTAATGCTTATTTACGTGATCTCATTCATTCATTCATTCATTCAAAAAGAGCCCTATTTGGTATGAAGCACTGTTTCAGTCTCTGGAGACGTGGTGAAGAACAAAACAAACAAAAAAAAAATCCTTGCCCTCGTGGAACTGACACTTTTGACACTGATCCTTGCAACAAACCTCTGTGTAGTTGGTATCAGTATCTCTTTACTCTGTGTCTGAGATACTGCAGCGGGCTGAGGGGAAGGCTTGAGGCAGCTACCACAGGGCCTGGGGAGCAGAGCCGGCGCTCCTAACGGACAAGCTACAAACACCTGTTGACTGCTTACTTATAGAACCACCACCAGGCACTGTTCTAAATATTCCACTATGTGTATTAACTCATGCAATCGTCAGACCAGTTCTGTACAGTGGAATTACCATCCCCATTTTATAGATAAGCTCCCTGAGGCTCAGAAGAGATTTAGCTGAGTATTATACAGTTGGCTAGTGGCAGGCTCTGTATTTATACACAGTACATTCTCTAAACCCCCAGGCCAGCTCTGCCATGCACAGTTAAGAGGCCAAAGATCTAACCTTTATTACATGGATGTTTTTCTAAATATTCCAAAAAGGCTAGAGGAAAAAATATAGGTAGGACATTTTCTTCTACTTTACAAATAGGAGTCATAATAATAATAACGGTAGCAACAACAGCTATTTGCTGATTGAAGCCTCTATGGGGTCCCAGCAATTTTCAAGGTGCTTCACTTTGTTTTCTCATTTAATTCTCATGGTATCATTGCAAGGGAAGTATTATTTTCGATTAATTTATAAAGATTTAGAAACTCTGGCTCTGGCAGGTTAAGTAATTTGCTCAGGAGTTTAAAATGTACATAAATAGATGAGCCCAGATTCAAACCCAGCCCACTGGATGCAAAATCCCCCAGCAGCCCATCCATTGTACTGCAAACCGTGGTTTGTGTCCCTGGCTCCCTGCCACCGGCTGGACAATTGGGGACAGGCAGATGGAGCCTCAGTGTCTGCAGAGACTTTTAGGACGGGTTCAAGGAGGAAAAGGCTGACAGTTGATTACCCACTGAAGTCTACTTTTGTTCCTCAGTCTGACGTAGAAGCAGGAGCGTCAAGAAGCAAAAATGTGCTCATTGAAATTAATTTCACACTTCCATTCTAAACATTGAAGTTGTGGAGGTAATCTATTGGTAATCTGTCGATACATATATATATATATATATATATATATATATATATATATATATATATATTATTTTTTTTTTTTCTTTTTTAGCAGCTGAAGAAACTGAATCTGGACATGAAGTGGCTTGTCCGTAGTTCGCAACATGGCTGGTCAAGGAGCAAGACTGAAACCAGGTCTTCAAAGCCCTGATGTGACACACAGGCTCAGGAGCAGTCGTGTGCATGGCATGGGCAGGTCCTTGAGGGCTTTTATTCACACATTAGGACCGGGAGCTGTGTGACTGCGTCACTCTCATTTACTCCTTGCCTAGAGTACTCTTCGCCCGGACATCTTCTTGGCTTTCTCCCTCACCCCTTCTAGTCTGCTCAGAGCTCACCTTTGTATGAGCCCCTCCCGACCACAACTTCCATTCACACGTGTCCTCCACCTGCTCCAAAGCCCCTACACTCTGCTCTGCATTTTTTCTGGCCATACCACTTACCGTTCGCGGACTTATTATGTAAGTTACTAATTTTTATGTTGTTGCCTCGTCTCCCCAACAGAAAGGAAGCTCTCTGAGGGCAGGACCTGTGCCTGTTATATTCACGGACACACCCCAGGCTCCTAGAACAGGGCCTGCCTCATGTGGATACTAAGGGGGTATTTGTGGAATGAACATGTCTGCAAGTTGGTGAGTTTGGGGCCTCGAGTTCCCATTACCTGCTATAATGAGGGCAAAGTATGTGTAGTCTCAACGCAGGAAGGTGATACATTTCTGATGGAAAACTGTTATTCTTCTTTGAAAGGACGTATTCTATCACACTATTCCCAAGGAAATTTTAATACCCACTTTAGGTAAGGAAAACTAGTCATCACTACTGTCCCATTTTAGGGATGGATAAACAGATTTGACCGGAAAGCTTAGCCAATGAAACATCTGGGTTACTTGCAGATTCTAAAGTGTTAGTTAGAACCATTGGCTACCAACCTCTTTTGCTTCTGAAAGTTCATTATGATCTCTGGGCTCATGGGGAATAATTGTAACCATTTCAGAATAGAGTATGAATTTTTACTTCACTTTGAATAACAGCAAGGTTCATTTGGTGTCAAGAATTTTCTTCTAATGCTATATAATGAAAATTATTTATAGAAAAATGCAAGAAGACGTGTATTTGAAAATATTCAGGCTCAGGGCACCTAGGTGGCTCAGTCGGTTAAGTGTCAGGGACTCTCGATTTCAGCTCAGGTCATGATCTTGGTGTTGTGAGACTGAGACCCACGTCATCAGACTCCACGCTCAGCAGGTAGTCTGCTTGAGGATTCTCTCCCTCTCCCTCTGCCCCCTCTCCCCCGCTTGCATGTGCACACTCTCTCTCTCTGAAATAAATTAATACATAAAAATTTTAAAAAAAGGAAAATATTCAGGCTCTATTGGCTGTATATAGGAACAAAATAGTAGGATGAAGCGACAGATTTCAAATATGTAGCTAAAGAAAGAAAACAGTCTTTAAGGCTCTCATGCATGTAAAGAGTGGAATACCATCTCTGGCCACGTTCCAACTAGAGTGGCCTGGCTACGTGGAGTGCCTGATGCCATGAAAACAAGTTAAGATATCTGAGATCCCACCAATTTGTGCTTCACCTGAAATACTGTCACTATAGATATATATATATATACACACACACACCTTTCTCCATAAAACAGGAGAAATGCTACCTACCTTTAAAGCAGCTGTGATAATGAAGCGAGATCATGCATTTAAATCACTTAGTACCAGGCTGAGGCACATTAGCAGGTGCTCAGCAAACAGTGGCCAATATCACAACTCTCTGGTTTGAGCCCCTGCCCCTTGGGGGTGTTTTTCAGGCCAAATTCTTCCACGATATGTGGCTTTCATCCTTTAGAGGTGGTCGATTTAAATGGACACGCACCCACGCCGGACCTACTGTGCACCTGGCTCAGGGATTATCACTTAATACATGGTAAATGTATTTAAATATGTGTGTGTGTGTGTGTGTGTATGTGTATAATATATTCTATATATCCCCTCTCTGGGCCTCAGTTTGCTCATCTGTAAATATATATATTCACCCTGTTGTAAAAGTAGTGTATATATATCTTAAAGGATGCTTAGAAAGCAGAACCTTCCAAATCACTAAGAGCCCCATCACCTTCCCAAATTCACTGTTAGCAATTTGCTCTGCCCCTCAGCATCCCACTTTGCATGGAGAGCCTCCCCATTCTTGAGTCTTTACCGAAGGAGCAGACACGTCCTATCAACCAGATCTCCAGAGGTCTGTGGGGGCTCCTACCCCCACCTGCCATCCTCCCTCCCTCTGGCTGAGATGGACAGGGGGAAATGAACTTGTGCCGATTTGCATGGCTGGGTGTGCACGGAGCTCCTGGAAGCTGTGTACTGAGTAACCTAGCACCTTGACTTTTCCAGGTGAAAGGCATCACTGAAATCCAGCCTACAGCATACCACGGGTTTGTAAATACTCCCTGCCTCCCAATGGTGGCCTCTTAATGTCACCTGAAGAGTCACAAGGAGAGGCTGCTAGCTCCACAGGTATTCTGGCATAATTTGACAGCTGGTTCAAGTCAACCCTGTCCCTTCCTTGATGGGCGGAGGCCGAAGGAAGGAAGCAGGTGGAGGACAGCTTACCTGAGGGTACAGCAGCAGTGCCGAAAGGTACAGAACTAAACATGTCTGCACTCGCCGGAAGTGTCTGAGATGAAGACGGGATAAAGGCATCACCTGGAGTTGCGGGAGTCTGTCAGACAGAGAGAGGCAGAGGGTGCGTGAGGCCGCCGGGAGACCTGGCTCGGCAGTCGTCAAGGATGGGAGGCAGCAGGTGCAGGAAGTAAGGGATGGCGGGGCGGGGGTTGGGGTGGGGTGGTGGTGCTGCACAAGCCAGTCATGCTCCAAGCCACCGATGTGGTGGGCACACCGGGAGCCAGCTGTAGACGCTGACCATAAAACAGGAGAAATGCTACCTACCTTTAAAGCAGCTGTGATAA